>NC_141893.1:16002796-16306440 GCF_030686135.1 Camelina sativa
ATATTGCTTAAGGCTTACCCATGAAAATAAGAATTGTCCAGGTTTAAGAATCCAGAGGAGCCGCAAGGAGGCTCACTACCTGCTCAGTCTGCCTCAAACCCTGTCTCCCATGGTACTGTTAAAAATTACTATACTCCGGAAGATACCCAAGAGCTCAATCTCACAGCCCTGCAAGAAGTATCAACTCTCATAGAAGCTCAATCCCACAGAAGAGACCCTATGAGAGAATGGAATTTGAATCCAACTGTAGAAATGAAGATGATAACCGTAGGAACTACTTACCCCCCCCCCCCCCCGAAAAATTTCTCTAGATCCCAGGCTTCATTCTGAAGATCCTCCAATAAGGGTCAATACAACGGGCATCGCAATAGAGAGAGAATTCCCACAGAAGCCCAACCAAGGAACTTGTAGTGGAGAGAAAGATCCCACTCCTCCCTACACCCCCTAAATGAGAACTCTGAATCATCTATGCCTCGATAACCACCACTCGAACAAAACCAAAGAGATTATAATCTCTCACAACCTCCTTCCCTTTCAAAGTCCCTGAGGTGAGGAAAATCTTGACTACCAATGTTGAAAGAACCCCACCTTCTATGGTCCCAACCAGAGACCAGGTGACTTGAGGGAGATTACCGTTCAATACAATTCCTGTGTAAATCCTACTGAAAGCGCAGATCGTAAACTCAGAGTCATCCAAGGCGAATCAAAAAACTTAATGGAGGAGACGACTGCAAGAATCATTGCCTCTACACTTAAAAATGCACCTGATTCCACCCCCAACCGTAGATGGTTGAGAACCCCCGCATATCGAGTCAAGTCCCCACCGATGTTCTCCCTATTTTGGGTATTGAAGCTGGATTGTGTGTTAAACGAGGAAGAGGGCACCCCCACTACATAAAACAGGAGAATATCAACCTTATCAGTACCAGGTGCTAAATTACAGAAAATAAATCTTACAGAATGGTCTCCTAAAAAAATAAACTTAGGAAAAGATACTCTTGCAAGAGATAGTTCAAGCAAAACCAGAGCCTCTAAATCTGCTTCCTCACCCTCCATCCCCTAATATTAGTTTGATACCTTCATTAAAGAACAAGAGAGTGGATTTTCATAATCCACTACCCCCTCTTCCTTAAGAATGGTGAGCTGAAACTGTTGTGGGCTGGAGAACCCCATAAAAGTACAGAGAGTAAAGGAACATAAAGAAAAAGATTTTTCCTGGCCTGATTTTCCTTATGGAGAAAAAAAACCTTATTGAGTTTGTCCTAAATAAATTGCAGCGTTTTGGAGTATCCAAAAAGCTTCTTAGTTCCCCCTCTATTCCCAGCTTCTCGTAGGTTAGCACTATTGTGGAAAGATAACCTAGAGATAGAGATCATCAACTATTGTCAAAATTACATCAAAGCCAAGATTAAAGCAAAAGGAAAACAATTTTTTGCTATCTTTGTTTATGGAGAACCAAATAGAACCAAAAGAACAAAGATTTGAAACTCTTTACACGCTCAAGCAGAAGATAGAGATGAACAATGGATCCTAATGGGCGATTTAAACGACATCATCCATAGAGATGAAAAGCAGGTGGACCGTCTAGGTCAGTAGAATCTTTCTCTGACCTTAGATCCTTCATGTCAGCATGTGACCTCTATGACCTGAAGCATACATGTAACTTCCTATCTTGGAGAGGCAAGAGATACACGCACCTTGTTAAGTGTAGACTTGATAGAGTTATGGCAAATAGTGCATGGGCCATAGCTTATCCGACGGGACGTAGTGAGTACCTCAAGTTTGAAGGGTCAGATCATAGACCGGTGGTAACCTCCTTTGAACCTATCAAAAAGAAAAGGAGATGTTTATTTAGATACGACAAGCGCTTAAGGGATAATGAGGAGGTTAAAAGTTTGATAGTCTAGGTTTGGAACTCCCTCCCAAATGCAAAGGTTGAAGAGAGACTTTGTTAGCGCCGCCTAGCCATCATCAACTAGTCTAAACAACATCACAATAACAGTCAAGCTATTATACTGGAACTGATAGAACAACTGGAGGAAGCAATGAGTGATTCTACCTGTAGATAAGATGAAATTGACTCCATAAATCATATTTTGATCCAGGCATACCAAAAAGAGGAAGAGTTTTGGAAGCAGTGAAGTTGTCAACTATAAATAGCCCTGCGAGACAAAAATATCAGCTATTTCCACGCTGCAACCAAAGGACAAAGAGGAATAAACAACATTTCTATTATTGAAAAAGAACATGACCAACCTGTGTTCGAGCAAAAAGAGATAGTATCACTTATATCCTCTTATTTCCAGGACATTTTCACCTCCACCTATGGAAAAAGAACCCCTACAGTCTATGAAGCCATGAATTCGTGTGTCATACCTGAAATGAATGAACATCTTATCAAAATGCCTATCCCAAGCAAAATCAAACATGCGTGCTTCTCCATTCATCCGGATAAAGCACCGAGCCCATATGGCTTTTCTGCCAGTTTCTTTCAATCTAATTGGGTTTCAGTGACTGATAAAGTTTTTGCGGAAGTTCAAGCTTTCTTTATCTCTGGCACCCTTCCTCGGAATATAAACCATACCCATGTAAGGCACATACAAAATATTACTAGCCCCAAAAAAGTCTCTGATTATAGACCCATTGCGCTTTGCTCCATCTACTACAAGATCATTGCAAAGCTCTTGGCAAACCGTCTCCAACTGATCCTGTCAGCGTGTATATCAGAAAATCAGTCAGCTTTTGTCCCTCAAAGGCCAGTATCAGACAATGTACTGATTACACATGAAGCCCTTTCTTGTTTAAAGACATCGGATGCAAAATTATGGCAGTCAAAAATGACTGAGCAAGGCTTATGACATATTAGAATGAGACTTTACTAAAGCTGCCTTTGACAGAATGGACTTTCATCACCAACAGATTCATTGATCATGAAATGCATAACTACAGTGTCATATTCATACCTTCTCAATGGGCAGGCTAAGGGTTTGGTGAATCCCTAACGGAGTATTCGGCAAGGCGATCCACTCTCTCCATACATCTTCATAATCTGCAGTGAGGTCCTTTCTGGTCTCTGCAATAACGCGCAAGCTCACGGGAGCCTAGTGGGTTTGCATGTCTCTAAAAGAAGTCCCCGGGTGAATCACCTCCTATTTGCGGATGACATTATGTTCTTTTATCATTGGCATCAACAAAGTTGCAGGCCCCTGATAAATATTCTAAAGAGGTATGAGGAGGCGTCTGGTCAACAGATAAACCATGCTAAATCCTCTATAGCTTTCTCCTCCAATACTGGTAATGAAGTGAGAAGTAGAGTAAAAAGGGAACTCTGTATATCAAAAGAGGGAGGTCAAGGCAAATACCTAGGTCTACCGGAGCTTTTTGGGCGCAAGAAAAAAGATATGTTAAGTGGCATAGTAGAAAATATCAAACATAGAGCACTCACTTGGTCCTCTAGATTCCTCTCCTCGTCTGGCAAGTTAACTTCACTCAAGTCTGTGTTGGTTGCTCATATACCATGTCCTGCTTCAAGCTCCCCAATTCATTATAGAAACGCTTTCAATCCGCACTAACTCGCTTATGGTGAGATTCTATAGATGGGAAAAAGAAAATGTGTTGGTTATCTTGGAAAAAATGACTAAATCGTTCAAAGATGGAGGTTTAGGATTTAGAGATATCCAAATCTTTAATGATGCTATGTTGGCTAAGAACAGTCAGAAACTCCTTTCTACCCCAACATGCCTCTTGGCTTGAGTTCTTCTAGGCAAATATTGTAGAAATACCCTCTATATGGATTACTCCGCCCCAGCCTCTGCTTCCCATGTTTGGCGAAGCATCTGTATTGAAAGGGACCTGCTTAAACCCCACTTGGGACGCCTGATAGGGAGTGGAGTATCCATACCATTATGGAGGACCCCATGGATGTCCATCTCACTAGCTTTATCATCGATTAGCCCACCCATTGAAGCTCACCAGAACCTCACTGTCTCAATTTTTTTACTACCAAATTCTACGACCTGGAACAGAGATCTTCTACGTCAGGTCCTTCCTCAATATAAGGTAGATATCTTAAAACTAAGACCAAGTAGGAACTGGGGAACATATAGTTGGGGCTGGTTATCTTCAAATGACGGACAATACTCTACTAAGTCAAGATACTATGAAGCCCTGCTTTTGAAGAAGCAAGTTGAGAAAAAGGAGGATGACTCTGACTGTCCTGATCAACCCCAACAAATCTCAACTGAGCCATTCATGTTGAAATCCAGCATCTGGTCCACCTAGTGCTCCCCCAAGGCAAAACTCCTCCTGTGGAAAGCATCACAGAACGCCCTTTCTATGGGTGAGAATCTCTTGGATAGACAAATTAATGATTCATTTAAGTGCCCACATTGTGGGAACTCAGAGACTGTACTTCACCTCTTCTTCCATTGCCCTTTTGCCTCTTAGATTTGGAAACTAGCACCATTTAAAGAACCTCTCCATCCTGAGCTCATCCAGAGTGTTAAAACGGGAAATACATTCGGATCTAAGCTGATTAGCCTCCCACCTACTGGTGTGGGTCAAGGCCCTTTATTCCCTTGGATCTTTTGGACTATATGGACCGCTCGTAATCGCTTGATTTTTAGCAAGCAACAAATCCAGGCAGATGAAGCAATCCTATTAGCAATTACCAAAGCTAAAGAGTGGCAGAAAGCTCAAGTAAAAGAAAATCGAACAAGTACCTCTTACCTTGGTGAGGATCGAGAACCACTGCACCCACACACACAGTTTTTTGCTACACGCATGCTGCTTGGACGGTGAACTCAGAGGCGGGGTTTGGATGGATCTTCAGAGACCAAGCTGATCTCCCGTTTAGTTAAGGCTCATTGTCTTCCTACCATGTCAGTTCCCCTTGATAGTCGAAGCAATATCAACTCTCACAGCTGTTGGAGTTGCGATTGAATCGGGTTTTACCCATCGAAGCAATAACAACTCTCACAGTAGTTGGAGCAATTCTCACAACAGTTGGAGTTGCGATTGAATCAGACTTGCAAACAATGATCAAAGCTCTCAATTTGAAGATCCATTCTAAGGAACTTCACAAGATTATACTAGATATCCTTCATTTACCTCTTTGCTCTCTGTTTGTACCTTTAATTTGTCCCTAAGAGACAGGAGTCGCACCGCCGATGCTGTTGCAAAAAGGGCACTTCTGCTTTGTAATGAACCCTAATCACATTTTTAACGAAAGTAGTTGGTTGTTAAAAAAAAAAGGTAGTGAGGTTGTTTGACAAGAAAAACAAAAAGAGTTCGTGAAGTTTTTACAAAATTAGAAATTTTAAAAGTTTGAAACAAAAACAATTAAGGTAATCATACACTGATACACGCATTATAATTTGATCATAATTTTTATGGAAAAAAAAATTATACCCAAAATTTTTTGTAGTCCCCTAATTATACTGCTTCTAGCCTCCATACTATGCACAAGTTTGTCTAGTTCGGTCCGTACATACGTTCGGAAGATAAAATGTAGAACCAACCAGTCAATTACTCAATAGAAAAGAAAAAGATAGAATTCACCAATATGCATGTAAAGTACCACAGGACAGTGGCAGATCCAAGATATACATATGATAAAAATATGCTACAAAAAGATACAAAAAGATTAAAAAAAACGGTTAACAGGAAGCATCAAACACTACACCTGCCCTTTAAACTACTAATCATTATTACCAACTGATCCAACAGATATTTATTGTGCATAATTACTAAATGAAACATAATAATTAGTGTGTGGCACGTGCCCCACCTACTTACACTGTGGATCTGCCATACCCACAGGGTGGCATCCGGCCTACATTACTTTTTATAAAATAAGTTTTACGATGACAAAAAAAATATTTGTTTGATTATGTGGATAATAGAGTGAGGTGTATATAATATGTTTGGTAATAAAGATAATATAGACATTTTTATTTTTATTCTTTAATAATTTCATGATATTTTAAAATTTATTATTGTATTTTAAAGATTTATTTTCTTTTTCTAATAAAAATTTCAATTCTTTATAATATATAAAAGATTACTTATGTATGTGACTGATGATATTTTGTTTTAACTCTCTCTCTCTCTCTACTAGACCTAATACTGAAAATTGTGAAAATAATATAGCGATATAAGAAGATAATGAGTTGGGCCTACTAAATAAAATCCAGAACAAATAACCTAAACGGCCCAGGGGTAGTTTCGTAAGTAGCAATAGTTCCAAATCCCGCGTTTCATAATGTATGTAGTATGTGAGAGAAAAGAGAAAAGTAAAAAAAGCGGTCCATCCATATCAGTTCGCTTCACAGTCGGTGCTCATCTTTCTTTTTCTTCTTTCTTAACTCCTCGCCGGATCTCGGCGATCTTATCGGAAACAAAGCTACCAGATTCGTAAATCTAGAGAGGATCTCTAACTAACAATGAATCGCCACCACGATCCCAACCCTTTCGATGAGGAAGAAGAAGAAATCGTCAATCCTTTTTCGGTAAATGCCTACTTCTCTCTCTCTCTCTCTCTTTCTCCTTCTTTTTCTCCCCCTGAATCTTCGTTTTCTATTTTCTATTTGTCGGTTTTGGGATTTTATTTTGCGTTCGCGACGATATAGGAATCTAGATCTCTCGCTTATCTCGTGTATTTTTTTTTAGTTCGTGCATATCGAATCTAGTAGAAACTGAGGACTGTGTAATGTCAGTTTGATTACGGAAGGCTCATTTCTATCTCAATAACAGTGTTTAGGTTATGGATCTCTCAATGTTTCTTCGGGATACTGGCCTATATTTATTGGATCTGGAACTAGGTTTACTATTTTCCAGAAATGAGTAGTGTTAGCTAGTAATTTGTTTCGGGTGGTTTTTACAAATCAGTGATGCTTGTGTGACTCACTCGTTTAGTTTTTGGAGAATCAAACTCTATGTTGGCTGATTCTTTGTGTTATTTTGGTACTTGACATTTGATAGTTTACTGATTTTTGTAATTTTTTTGATTAATTTTGCAGAAAGGGGGTGGAAGGGTTCCTGCTGCATCTAGGCCAGTTGGATTTGGCCAAAGCCTTGATGCTACTGTTGACATCCCATTGGATAATATGAATGTAATGACGTTTATATGTCTACGAAACTCATGAACCTTTTTCTCACTTGGATTCATCTTATATGGGTGTTTGACTGATGCAGGACTCTTCACAGAAACAGAGAAAGCTTGCTGACTGGGAATCAGAGCTTAGGAAGAAAGAAATGGTTAGTATCACCACACATTGTTATGAATTCGTTCAGACATATCTTCACCGTGGTTCTTAAAATTTTTGCTTATTGATGTTCTTTTGCATAATGTTCACTCAGGATATCAAGCGAAGAGAGGAAGCTATTGCTAAATGTAAGCAGATGGCAACTTGATGATGATATTATTCATTAGTTTTGGCTTGTTTCCGAACGATATATCTTGGTAAATATGTCTTGGTGGATGATAACTAACCATAGTAATTAAATTTGTGTTGCAGCTGGTGTGCAGATAGATGATAAAAACTGGCCACCGTTTTTCCCAATCATGCACCATGACATTGCTAACGAGATACCAGTTCATGCTCAAAAGCTGCAGTATCTGGCGTTTGCTAGTTGGTTAGGTATGTCTAATATAGTTCTTCTGTATTTTTTTTATGACACGTACCGAATGTGTTGAATTGAAGGGTTTGTATTTGACTGTTGGAGTTTTAAAATTTCAGGTATAGTTCTGTGTCTGGTATTCAATGTCATTGCAACGATGGTCTGCTGGATTAAAGGCGGAGGTGAGCCTACACTATATTATAATATATTACGTAATTGTTATTATGAAGCTCTGATCGGTTTTGGTTGAACTAACACTGATTTTGAAATATTAATGATAGGTGTCAAAATCTTTTTCCTTGCCACGATATATGCCTTGATCGGATGTCCACTTTCCTATGTTCTATGGTACAGGCCTCTCTACCGAGCCATGAGGTAACACTCCTATTAACTGTTATCTTCCAATGGTTGTATTACATTTGTAGTTCAGTTTGTCACTGTGCATTGATACTACTTCAACAAGACATTGAAATGCTTTTTATGACCTTGTAGGACTGACAGCGCTTTGAAGTTTGGTTGGTTTTTCTTCACCTACTTGGTGAGTTTATAAGAAAAATTTTCAGATTTAATTTATATCTTACCTTTGAGCAGATAGACTTCCCAATTTCCATATGATTGACCTTGGCTCTTTTCAGATTCACATTGGCTTCTGTATCGTTGCCGCCATTGCCCCTCCGATCTTTTTCCATGGAAAGTCATTAACGTAAGCCTTCCAACCATAGCCCATGATATTCTGGTACTTCATATGTAGCTCGGTAGTCTGGTGAGGGCTTCACTGGGATAGTTCTAAATTGTTTTGATAGGTTTATTAATATTGACTTGCAACTTAAGAACGATATGATAACCAGTATAAGTGAGAATTAGCTGTGTTTCACCTCTGTACAAATTTTTGAGACAGTTAAACCTGACAGCCTTGTTAAATAATGCTCTATATTGATCTATATTTTCTTGGCTTGAGATTGATTGACATTGTTACCATTCTCTTTTTGATCAACAGGGGTGTGCTTGCAGCAATTGATGTCATGTCAGACAGTTTATTAGCCGGGGTATGAGCTGGACATTCGTTTTATATTTACGAAGCCTACAATATAATTCAATGTGTCTGACCCTAATGAATGATCGCAGATCTTCTACTTTATCGGCTTCGGTCTATTCTGCTTGGAGTCCCTTCTGAGTCTATGGGTTCTTCAGGTAAGCCTCTGATCATACTTTTCATGGTTTCTTCAAAAACTGTTGACGTTGATTAAACCGGTAAACATATGAACTGATCTGGTTTCTCATTTTGGCTCTGCAGAAAATTTACCTCTACTTTAGGGGAAACAAGTGAAAAGGAGAGAAGAGAGGAGGATGATGGTAATTTTTCCCTTGCGATAAAAAAGGTTTGAAATATGTGTATCTCGTATGAATGTAATTACCATTTTACCATTGGATGCGTTGTGTTGATTGAGGTATATTTTTAGTAACTATAGTAAGCATGAGAGAGTGATTTCGGCCATTTCTTTAGGTTTTTTTTTACTCTGTTCTTCTCTGGTCTGTAATACCTTTAGTAACAGTATCGTCTCCGAACGTTTGGGATTTTTTCGACGAAAAGTATTACTAGCGACTAAATGTGTTTTGGTATACATAGTCAATGTAACGTTAGCAACCCTTAATATTTTTCACGGTTGAAATTGAAACGTATGGTGGATTACTACTTTCACTTTCTGTCCAAGAATATGCAAAAAGTGCCGATGCTAACGCGGTCGATAAAGTATAAACCATGATTTTACAATCCCGATGTCATCTCTTGTAATAAATGCAATTTTGTTACGTGTAATATAATAGCCGTACGGTGAATAAAAGTTTGGAGTCTTAACTAATTTGGTTGCTCAAGGCTTGAAGCCCATTGACCATTGTTAAGGGAAGCGAAAGAAAAAAAATACTATAAATGCAAGAAAAGGTCAAGTGGTTCGGGAAAAATGTTATTTTATGTCTGTACATTTCCCGAAAGTGTACATTTCATGAATTGGTGCATGTATAAATAATGGGTGTTAATTTAGACATGTATTCTAATATATTTTAAATATTCACAAAATTAAGCTAATTGCACAGTCCATAGTAACGGATTTAAGTCAACCGTTAAAGATGCTGACTCAGAATCCACATGTGTATTGACGTGTCATCGAAAATGCAAAACGACGTCGTTTTGTTATGTTTTCTTTCCAGAAAAATGTCGAAAATCCATAATCCAGTGGTTCAAACTCAAAACCTCACATGTGTTTAGCGTAGGACGTAACCAGTTGATCCAACAACAATTCTCTATAGTATCCTACAAATGTATTCATATAAACCTAAGGTGGCATCCATCGAAATCGAAAAAAATTGTGGGAAATCCACACTCCCGTGGATCGAACCCGCATGCTTAGATATAATTAGCGTAGGACGTAATCAATTGATCCCACAACAATTCTCGATAGTATCATACAAATTTATCTTTATAAACCTAAAAAGATCTAAGTCCCAATTAAATGAAACGTCGTCGTTTTGAATTGGGGAAAAATTAAAAATCTTAGGGTTTTTCTTCTTCTTCTTCTTCTTCTCTCAAATCCCGATTTTGTGTTTCTTCCTTCTACTTCTCCGGAATCGGCGACGAGAGAACCGACGGAGATGGACGAAGAAGGTGATCAATTCGAATGGAGAGAGGAAAGAATGAGACGAAACGAAGAGATAAGGTAAATGGAAGTAGATTTCAAAGTTTGATTTCAATTTAGCTTTTATTTTAAGGTTTTGATCTTAGATTTCATGATGTAGTGATACCAAAGTGAAATTCAATGTCTACAAGGGAGGATACTGGGCTAAGGATTATAGAGGTGACATTGCTTATCTCGAAGGTTTAGAGTCGATAACTATAACATGTAATCCGGAAGAGTTCTTTTTTAAGGTGTCAAATGAGTTTAAAGGGGAAGGAATTTATGGGCAGATGTTGTGGTATAAGTTTCCATTTGAGGAACATAAGGAACGGAAGAGGTTGTGTAATTCGGATATGAGTTTTACAAAGATGTGTGATGCGGCCAGCTGGGTTGGAGTCGTTGATGTATTTATGGTTAAGTCATCAGAGCATCCTCATGATGTGGAGATTACTGAGCCCTGTGATGCAGAGATTCGAGTTGAGAGGAATGTAGCCTCTTTTCTTGATGAAGACCCGAATTTTGACTACCATGACACACCTCCAAACTTGGATGATGAAGGTGGGGGAGAGAAGTTTGTAAGATTCAAAAAAGGTAGTGGTCAGCTACAGTTCAAACAAGTGTTTGACACTCTAGAAGATTTCAAAGAGTGTTTGATAGATTATGCTCTGAAGGGAGGATACAATATTAAGCTTGATAGATGGGGAAAAGAAAAAAATGGAGTTGTTTGTTCAATGGATGGTTGTCATTGGAGGTGTTACTGTTTATTTCATAACCCCATTGGCAAGTGGGTTCTTAAGACATATGAAAATGATCACAATTGCACTTTTGATGGGTATTGTTGGTTACTTAAGTCGGTTGTGGTGGCAAAGATGTTTATTGATGAGATAAGGTGTAATCATGATTATTCACCAAAAGCTATACAATATGAGGTCCAAAAGAGATTCAATATTATGATCACTCCTGGTGTATGCAAGAAGGCGAAGAAAAAAGTAATAGAGATGATTCACGGTGACCATTTAGAGCAGTTCTCTAGGCTTAGAGATTACAAAGATGCAATACTTGCGTAAGTTATTTTTTTTTATGATTGTGTCCATATTCTAACAAATGTTTATGATTGTTTCCATATTCTAACACATTTTTATATTTTTGTAGGACTAATCCTAACTCCACTGTGGAGTTAGACACTATCATTGGTGATGATGGATCAGAAATATTTCGAAGGTTCTATGTATGTGTTGATGTGATCCGCAGGTTATGGTCAATGTGGTGTCGACCCATATTTGGTATAGATGGCTGTTTTCTCAAGTCTACATTTAAAGGGCAATTGTTAGCTGCTGTTAGAAGGGACGCTAATAATGGCTTGTATCCCATTGCTTGGGCTGTTGTTGATGTTGAGAATGAGGAGAACTGGACATGGTTCATAAGTAAGCTAAAAGATGATTTTCATCTACAAGAGGGTCAAGGATTCACAGTTATTTCTGATAGACAAAAGGTAAGTTATTGTTCTAATTTCATTTACATTTTATTGGCCTATGATATTTGAATGTGATCTAATCTGTTACTTTTCATTTGTAGGGCTTGTTAAATGCAGTAGACAAGGTGTTGATTCATATTGAACATAGGATGTGTGCTAGGCACATCTATGGTAACTTGAAGAAGGTTTTCCCTAATCAAAATGAAGTGAAGACTCTGTTTTGGCGAGTTGCAGAAAGCTACACGGTGGTTGAATATGAAGCAAATTTGGAAAATTCAAGGAACTATGATATCTGATTGTATGATGCCATTATGCAGAGAAATCCGAAGAATTGCAGCTTAACTTTCTGTTCACCTACAACCAAATGTGTTGATGTTCACAACAACATATCAGAGTCGTTCAACAATGCCATAGATCCAGCAAGATACATACCAATGGTTGAGATGTTGGAGACTATTAGGAGAAGAACCATGGTGCGTATTGATTTGAGGAAGACTGCGGCCAGTCAGTATACAGGTCGAATCACTGAGAGGGCAAAAGAGATCTTAGAAGAAGAAGCTAAGAACATAAAGTACTGCTCATTTGTCCCAGGTGGAGAAGGTAGATTCGATGTTCGTGAGTGTGGTGTAAGCTATAGTGTGAATCTTAGGCTGAGGACATGTGTTTGTAGAAGATGGGATATGAGTGGAATTCCATGTCGCCATGCTCTACGTGTGATCACCGAGAAGAAGCTTAATCGTGAAGATTACATTATCGACTAGTATTTGAACTCGAGACAGCAATGTATTTATAGTGACTCGATTGCACCCGTTAATGGTATGTTGTTTTGGCATAGATCTGGTTCTGTTGTGGTGCCACCTGCTGCTTTAGTTGAACAGATTGAAAACAGGAAAGGTAAGAAACCAAAGCTGAAGAGGAAGAAAGCAACGCATGAGTCTCCTACAAAAAAGAAGAAGAAGCTTAGTAGAGAGAATAGGATCATGCATTGTAGTCTATGTGATTACCCTGGACACAACAAATTAAAGTGTCCTAATGCTGGAGTCGAGAGATACAAACCACCAAGGAAGACACCAAGGAAGAAGAAAAAGCCATCAATTGCAACTCAAGGACCTCAAGGAAGTCAAGCAAGTGAAGGAAGTCAAGCAACACAAGCAACACAAGACTAACTTATAATTTGTAAGCTTTTATGCTTGTTATGGGACTTATGGTCTGTTTTTTGTTTTTCTTTTTTTATGCCTTGTTATGGAGATTTCTTAAAACTTGGTTTAAGACAAGATTATTAACATGTTTTCATCAATGCCATATGTCTTATGAGCTTTTTTTTAAAATAAAGCTATATGATCATTCATTCAAACAACATCATACATCATTCATTCACTACAACACATAAGTCCTTACATCATACATCCACTAAAACCAAATTCAAAAGATAAAGGAAAAAATATGCCTAGCTACATGAAGTATCGTACAATGTATGGTCACACATGTCAAGTATACTATTGTATAATCAACTACACGAAATATATGCATTACATGACCACATGCATGAACTATACGACGTTATGCAGTCAACACCATAAACATATAATCCAGTACACCGGTTGACTGACTCCGGCGAAGACCGACGTTGACTCCAGCGTTGACCAACACTGAGAAAAAAAAAAAAAAATTAAAAGTTTAAAATTTAAAATAATAAATTATTATACTCAATCAATTATGGGTTTTCATGATTAATAGACATATTCTATTCAATATCTAAATATTTTTATATAACTCTAATATATTCATTTGTATAATTAGTTACTTTTTATTTTTCAAGCTAAAGTAAATAGTTAAATAAAAAATTTTATAATTATTTTCAAGATAGAAAAAATCATTTATAATTATTTTCAATATATAAAATTCATTTATAATTATTTTCAATAAATAAAAATCATTTATAATTATTTTTCATATCTCTGATAATCAGATTATTTAAATACTACAAAAACAATAAAATCAAATTCAACTACTTTCATTAGAAAATAATATGCAAAAGATTGAGTATATGATTCTTTACTCTAAATTTTGCATAGTAAATGTTATACAAAATTTTAGATACTCTTTACTTTAAAATTTACATACTCAAAATAACATATAAACAACAAAAACAAAATTCACTGTATTTACTTTTAATATATAAAAGATAAATATACAAAAAATTCATTTTAGCAAAACAATATATTTGATTTACGGGTATGTTTGCAAAAGGGTATAGAATAAGAGTACATGTGGCCATGTAATACATATACTTCATGTAGTTGAGTATACAATAGTATACTTGGTATGTGTGACCATGTATTCACATATACTTCATGTAGCTAGCCATCTTTCTAAAGAAGAAAATCATCACCAAAGCAAACACTACGATGTTCTTCAAGCTACGAAGCTGCATTTTCAACTCTCTAACCTCCTTCTCAACCACAGCCTCACATACACAAGTATACATTGTCAAAATGCCAATTTCTGATTCACAAACATTGAAGTCTTTTTCCATTTTCATCGAAGCTCCTTCAAGCTTATTAACTTTCTCTATCAAGTCTTCAATCTCTTGAACCATACATGTATCCGTCCACTTGAACACATGACCCATGTTGTCCTGTAACATTTATCTAAAGCTTATAGACATAACCACAACCAAATGTGAAATTGACAAAACCACAACAATATGCGAAAATGACAAAACCACAACTAGGCCTGGGCATTCGGGTACCCGTTCGGGTCCGGATCGGGTATTTCGGATTTTCGGGTTTAGAGATATAAGACCCGTTCGGATATTTCTAGATTTTGGGTTCGAATCGGGCTCGGTTTGGGTATTTCCGGTTCGGATTCGGATTACCCGAAGTTCACAAAACTCAAAATTTTAGTATCTAATTTAATCTAAATTATTCAATAATATGCAATATATCTGAAAATTTAGAGTATTTTTTACCCAAATATACTAATAAACAGTTTAAATACTTCAAATTATCTAAAATATCTAAAAAACTGAATATTTTGAACACTTATGTTATTAAAATTATAAATATTACTAATATATTATTACTATATATTAATAATATGGGTATATTCGAATATCCGTTCGGATTTCGGTTCGGATCAGGTTTGGGTTCAGGTTTTCGGATTTAGAGATTTAGAACCCGTTCGGGTATTTTACAATTTCGGATACGGATTCGGATCGGGTTTTTCGGATCGGATCTTCGGATCCAGGTATTTTGCCCAGGCTGGTCCATAACAATATCCAAAATTGAAAAAACACACTTACATGTTCTCCAAATGGACAAACCGTGTTTAATGTCTTCATCACTACACTTTCTCCACACCTGACACTTCTTAAGAAATCCTCTGAATCGCTCATCCACTCTCAATCACTGTAACTCGGTATCAGAGAAGAAGAAAAAGAATATTATTTAGGTTTATCGAACCCAATTACAGAGAAGAAGAAGGAAAAAAACCCCATATAAACCACAAATCAGGATTTGAGAGGAGAAGAAGAAGAAGAAGAAGAAGATCGATTGTTGTGGGATCAATTGGTTACGTCCTACGCTAATTATATCTAAGCATGCGGGTCGATCCATGGGAGTGTGAATTTCCCACAATTTTTTTCGATTTCGATGGATGCCACCATAGGTTTATATGAATACATTTGTAGGATACTATCGAGAATTGTTGTGGGATCAACTGGTTACGTCCTACGCTAAACACATGTGAGGTTTTGACTCCGAACCACCTGATTGTGGATTTTCAACATTTTTTTGGGAAGAAAACATAACAAAACGACGTCGTTTTGCATTTTCTATGGCACGTCAATACACACGTGGATTCTGAGTCAGCATCTCTAACGGTTGACTTAAATCTGTTAACGTGGACTGTGCAATTGGTTCAATTTTGTAAGTACAAATATGAAATTTGAAATGTATTAGAGTATATATCTAAATTAACACTCATTAATTATACATGCAGCAATTCACACTTTTGGAGATATAGGGGTATGAAATGGCTCTTTTCCCATGCAAAGACCATAAAGATTCGAAGCCTAAAAGGGGATATACGACGACGTGTCAATGTGACCCACATCACACTCTCCTTCATCTTCAGACCTTAAACACCTAATCCCCATCACTCCAATTAGAATCTCCCACGTGTCAATTCAAATATCCAAAACGCCCAAAAAAAGATAATCAAACAACCACCAAGCAAGCGTCTTCCTCCATGCCCTGTTAGTTTTATCACTTCATCGGCAACTCCACCACTCCTCCTCTCCCAAACTCAAATTTTTCCCAATCATCTTTTTAGCCTTATATTTTACCACTTCATATAGTAATTAGAATATGTTGCTTGGTTTCTATTGGCTAGAAATGTTTCATTATCCTCTTATCTTATCAACAATTATCTTAAACATAGAGAGACTAAACAACATTACAAAGTAATTTTTACCTCAAGAGACCAAACACATGAGCCACTCATCACACAACCAAAACAAAACTCATTTTCTTCTTTGCAAATTGACATCTGTTTTTCTTATAGACCCATTGTCCTCCTCTCATTTCTCTCTTTCCCCATCATAATAAGAAAAGAAAAGAAAATATATATTTCCATTATTTATAAAAAAAACCACATCTTTACATCACCACACAAAAACCCATAAAATCAAAAATCGTTACCCACATTTCTTTCATTCTATCCTAAATCCTCATCACTCAACCTGAGCTCACAAATACACTAAAACAAAAAGAGAGAGAGCTTAAGGCGGAGAAGAAGAGGAACCAAACGAAAACAAACAACAATGGCTGTCTCAACCATCTACTCAACACAAGCCCTCAATTCAACTCATTTCTTAACCTCTTCATCCTCCTCCAAACAAGTCTTCCTCTACCGTCGTCAACCTCAAACCAACCGTAGATTCAACACTCTCATCACTTGCTCACAAGAAACCATCGTGATCGGGCTCGCTGCCGACTCTGGCTGCGGCAAGAGTACCTTTATGCGGAGGCTCACCAGCGTCTTCGGTGGTGCTGCCAAGCCACCGAAAGGCGGGAACCCTGACTCCAACACACTCATCAGCGACACCACCACCGTGATCTGTCTTGACGATTACCATTCCTTGGACAGGTACGGTCGCAAAGAGCAAAAGGTCACCGCTCTGGACCCACGCGCCAATGACTTTGATCTCATGTATGAGCAAGTCAAGGCTCTTAAGAGTGGTGTCGCCGTCGAGAAACCGATATACAACCATGTCACTGGACTTCTTGACCCACCTGAGCTTATCCAGCCTCCTAAGATTCTTGTCATCGAAGGTCTTCACCCAATGTAAGCCACACACATACTCTGTTTTGTCTCTCAGACAAACTCATATTTTCGAGTTTGGAAGTCTCTTATCTTGTCGGAATTTGGATGATTGAGAATCTTGGACTTAGATTTTATTTACGAATCAATATCAGAATATTAAAAGATGGATCTTCGAACCTATGCATGTAGTGTGACACCGTTTAATTCGAATAATTAAGTATATAGTTTTGGGTAGTTGTAATGTTTTATAAAATTTAATAATAATATTTATCTCTACTTGTGAAGGTTTGATGAGAGAGTAAGAGACTTACTTGACTTCAGTATCTACTTAGACATCAGCAACGAAGTCAAATTCGCTTGGAAAATTCAGGTGCGTGTCTTTGAATAATTCACCTACATTTGTACCAGCTATTCGAACGTTTTTGATTCATTGTATAATCCGAATGATCACAGAGGGACATGGCTGAAAGAGGTCACAGTTTGGAGAGCATCAAAGCGAGTATCGAAGCACGAAAGCCCGACTTCGATGCATTCATCGGTAAAAACTCTACTTTCTTGGTGTAATCCCCATGTCATTTTCTTTTTGATCGGGTTTACCAAATCATCAATGGCTTATACAGACCCGCAAAAGCAGTACGCGGATGCGGTCATCGAAGTGCTTCCTACGCAGTTGATTCCAGATGACAATGAAGGGAAAGTGTTGAGAGTGAGATTGATAATGAAGGAAGGTGTGAAATACTTTAGCCCGGTTTACCTATTTGATGAAGGTTCAACCATCTCTTGGATCCCTTGCGGCCGCAAACTCACCTGCTCGTACCCTGGCATCAAGTTCAACTACGAACCTGACTCCTACTTTGACCATGAGGTACACATTGCATAATGACATATATATTGTGAGAAATCAATGAAAATGCATGTAATTGTCCCTAATCTTGCGGAGTAACCAAAAGTAAACCGTGTGACCGCATAAATATTATATAAATGCATATAGAATCACATAGTCATTCAGTTCTCATTCTCTAACCATAGGTTATGTTGTTCATGTTTTATATTTCATTTCATGAGTTACCAACTAGACTATTTGCATATGGTCTTGTTTCTTAGCTCTGGTCTCTCGTTTTCTTTTTCTCAGGTATCAGTTTTGGAGATGGATGGGCAATTCGATAGACTGGACGAGCTGATTTACGTGGAGAGTCATCTGAGCAACCTGTCAACCAAATTCTATGGAGAAGTCACTCAACAAATGCTCAAGCATGCTGATTTCCCTGGTAGCAACAACGGGACTGGTCTATTCCAAACCATTGTTGGATTGAAGATCAGAGATCTTTACGAGCAGCTCATTGCCAACAAAGCCACTGCTCGTGCTGAAGCTGCTAAAGCCTAAAAATACAAACAAAGAGATGCCAAATAGAACGCGTCGATAAATCCATCCGCAGTTTCTTCTTTTCTTATTTCTTTCTCTCTTTCTTTCTTTCTTAATCGGTTGTTTACCGCGGATTTTCATATGGCGAAAAGGACGGTCTTTGCTTGTTTGTAATTTGTGTGGGAGATAAAAAAAAGAAAAGCATGTACTGTAGAGAAGTTAAATAGCAGAGCAAATAACAGTTCAGTTTATAGAACTCCCTTTATCTATCCAACAAAGTTTTATATATTTTACAACATCAAAGTAGATTGAAACCAAGAATCAAACCTAACCAAAGAAGGGAAAGTTTCATCATATATTGAATCTCAAATAGATAAAATTGAGTTTGAGTTACAAATTACACAGTTTTAAACTTCCTTATAGATTTATATAAGAAAGCACAAAAGATATACACACAAATAATAATAATCCCATTCTCTTGCAATCACCAAGAACTACTACTTTGGGTACCAAAACATGCCTTTGATGCCTTCTGGATCAGCTTCAAACCCCAAGTTCTGATAGAAATCCACAACTGCAACAAAGGGACACATACTCAACAACTAAGAAAGAACAAATCCAGATACTTTGATTATACAATCGATATTTGTTACCTTGACTATCTGCAAAAAGAGATATGTTACCAATATCTCTCTGAAGTAGAGCCCTTACAAGTTTTTCAACAAGAGCTTTACCTAGCCCTTGACCCTGAGAACAAACAAAAACACTACTAATTAAAAATCAAACACAAAGCAATTCACAGCTTCAAAGCAAAAACCATTTCCTAAAAGGTTACCTGATATTCAGGATCAACAAGAACATCCCAGATTGTAGCGTTAAAGGCATGATCCGACGTCGCACGTGCCATACCAATAAGCTTCTTCTCCTGCTGCTGCTCGCCATTATCGCCTTCTGTGTCAAATAACTTCTCCAAAATCCGCTAAGATGTTCATCAAAACATCCTCTTGGTATATATATATGTATACGTTGCTTATAGTGACTGAAGAAAAAGTGTTACTTAGTAATAAGCACCTGATGAACCTGAATCTGAAACTGATGATGACTTCATAACAGAATGCAATGTAGCAACCATATAACTATTCTTCAAAGCAGCAGCTAGTTTCACTAACGGTCTCCGTGGCCATCCTACCTTTTTTTTTAATATATATCCATCAGGTGAGAGATTGTTCAAGTAAAAGTAGTAACACCAATAAAAAGAGTAGTGTTTTATAACTACCTTGTCACAAAGACCTTGAAGATCATACACATCAATTTCACCACCTGAAGAAAATATAATCTCTTCAATCAACCCATCTTGAAGAGTCCTCTCAACTAAAGTAAACTCCACAGGCAACAATGGTTCTTCTTCATCATCGACTATAGAAGGTGGTTCAACAAGTTGGGTACTATTGTTATTCTTCACAAACCTACACGAATTAATCAATCAATCAATGGTTTTGTTGTTGTATCAGCTCTAGTTCTCATAAGATCAAAAAAGTATGAAACTTTGGTAATACCCAGATCGGATTGACTCCCAGAAATTGGCTCTGAGCCGTAAAGTCTTCAACTTTCTACTTCCTGAAGAACAGAATTGTAATCTCAGCTTGGATGTACTCAAAGAGAAAGACCCAAATCACAGTTTTTTGAATTCGAAGTAGTGAAAACTGAAAAATTCAACAGATTGAAGGATAGGGTACCATGAGGAATCGGGTAACTGAGATTGGAGAGGAACAGAGAGTGATGATTCGACGAATATGAAGAAGTAGAATTGAAGAAAGATTGAGGAAGGCTATACAACAAAGGAGTAGAGGGATGTTAGTAACAACAATCATTTAAAAGACGAGAATTTGAATATTGCAAAGGTGGAACACTTACACAGACGAAGACGAAGAAATTGGGATTAGTAACATTTTTGATTTTTGTGGTTGAGAGTGGAGAAATCAGACACAGAAGAGAAGAATTTTGAGTTTAGTTTAACGCCTTCCAATTGCAGCTTTTGGCTCTTGGTGTCCTCCTCTTTTTCTTATTTACGCTTTTACCCCTTTTTATACTTTTGTTGGATACATTTTTATTTGACCAATTTGTTTGTAATAGTGGTTAGTTTGTATGATTTTTCTAGTATTTTTTTGCCATTATGTTATAATGAATGGAATCGATTCCGGTAAATGTTAACTTTGTTCATGATCTTTTCACCGATTCTGGTTGCATCAGCTGCAACAAAAAAAATTTTCAAATACCATATAAAACCATAAAACCATGAGATTTAGAGGGTGTATTCAAGTTGACATTATATGTAATTTATGTAAAATTTACAAATTTTATGTTATTCAATCATTTTTTTTTAAATCCACTGTTATTCAAAACAGTTTGTGTATTTTGATTTTAATAATTTTTAGAGATTCTGAAGTATTTGAGATAATTTGTTTAGTTAAAAATACAGAAATCTAATTTCATGGTTTTAGGTGAGATCTGAAAGAATTTTATAATAAATCATATTAATTTCCCGAAAATCATCAAAATCATTTAAAATCTCATGAAAACTCTAATCACTTGGAATATTAGATTGAATACACCCCCTAAAATCAAAATTCACAAATTGTTTTGAATAACAGTGGATTTTAAAATATATTTTTAAATCATTAGTTCAATAACATTGAATCTCATTAAAAAATTTAAAATCTATGATTGAGTAAGACATGATTTGTAAATTTTACACAAATCATTTAAAATGTCAATTTGAATACACCCCTAACTTAATATACTATTTTGGGAGTGGAGTTAACTTTTTGATATGAATGAGAATGACAAACAGTTTATGTTGAGCTTGAAATTAACTGTATAAAAACTTGTTAATTTTAGGAAAGATTCCTAAAAAGAAAGAGAAAATGTAACAAAAAAAGCCAATAAATGTAAAAATATAAAGTGCAGACCTTGTACTTTACAATCGTTTGATTCTCTTACATACATGTTTATGCATGATTTAAATAATTGTTTAATTTGATAAAATTTAATACTTCCTTCTTCTAATACTTGTGTACTTCTTATGTCTCTTGAAATGATTTTGACATAGTATTATAATTTTTGATAACAAATTAAGGGATTAGTATAAATAAAGTATTTATATATTATAGGTAGAATTTTCTCAATATTACACATATGTAAACACTTAAAATATTTTTGAAAATAATTCAAATTTTATGAATATACCAGTTTTTACCTAAAAGTTTTAAATATTATTTTTTATTTAGGAGAACGTTAAATATGTGTATTTTATTGTGAGTTAAAATATCAGATCAAAAATTTAAAAGATAATAATTTAAAAACTCTTGTTGTGGAGTTATAAATATCAGATCAAAAGTTTCAAAAATAATATAAGGATAGCATCCAAGACCGTCATTGACGTGAGAAGGTTATTATGTTCTTACTTGTATGTAAAGAATAGCTTGGATGTAATGCTTTCAGACGATTTAGATTTTTAATCTCTTTTTCTAAACATCCATGTAATTTTTTTTGGACGGTCTTAGTCTTTTCAAATATTGAAAGATCTTGCGCAAAATAATAATAATAATAATAATTTAAGAATTTGATTTTTATATCAAGTTAGTGTGTTGGTATCCCCTTACTTGTATTTTGTAACTTGATATTTCAACTCCATTTTTTTTTCTATTTCATATGTATTTTAATTTAAGAAAGATGCAACAAAATAAAAAATAAAAGAATAATTATAGAATGGTAAATATATACACTGTTGAATTGATTGATACCATTTAGCTCATGATCACATATATTATCTGCAGTGCACGTAGTTTAGAAATACTGTAACAAAATATTTCAATTTTTCTTAATATAAATAGTTATTATGCAGCGAAACTAATCTAGCTAGTATGATTACTTGGAACTATTTAGGATATCTAAGTCTAGCTTTGTTTTGAGTGTTTTGCCCAAAATTTTTTAAAATATATATATATATATATATATATATATATATTTAGTTTTTCTTCTCAATTGATATATTAAATTTACATACTTTGTTTCCACTACAAATTGACAACATTTACAAACAAAATAAAAATACAAGCATTTTACAATCATTTTTCTTTTTGCTTTATCTTACATCGAAATAAACTGCTCCCACATTTAAATAACTCCCCGGCTTCTGAGACCACCAATCGTGTAATCGCCACGTCATTACTCCTCAGCCGACGACAGCCAGCAAACTCTGCCGGACGGCAGGAACAGAACACAATAATGATCCGAAGATTCCGGTGAGAGCATAAGCAATTGCACAGAAGGGAAGAGCCTCTGGCTCCTTAGCCGACAAAGCTGCTGTTCCAAGTCCATGAGCACTGCCCATAAAAATAAGAAAGTTCATGTCTTTTGATCCTAAATGGCATCAATGGCTACTCAAAGAATGTTAACAGATGTTAATTCAAAATATGAAAGATCATTTGTAAAGGAGTCACCTTGAAGCAGTTGCAATGCCCCGAGCAATTGGATCACGTAAACGCAGTTTGTCAAGAACAACTTGTACAAAGTTAGCTCCAATAAGACCAGTCACAACGACTACAGCTGCTGTAAGAGACGAATTGGTTCCTGAAAATTGTCCAAGAGAGTCGTTAGGAATGTTCTTTTAATGTTTTCAGCGGGAGAAGAGTAAGAATAAGAATAGCATTCATACCTTCAAAGAGTGATACAATGCTAAGGGCTAATGCAACCGTGATGCAGCGAGGTAAGATAGATACCGTTAAAGATGGTTCTAATCCGACCAAACGTCCAACAAGAGCAGTGGAGTAGAGCGAGAATACTGTCGAAACGATCACAGATGTGAAGATCTCAGCTGCGTGCCTCTTGACAAGCTGAAGAAAGATGAGATGAGACAACAAATTAAAACAAAACAGATCACGGAAGCTGAGAAGCCTTTGTAATTTGTTGTACCTTTCTCTGTTTGAACATGGAGAAAGCGAAAGAGAGAATGACAGAGCCAAGAAATCCCATTAAGATGTCACCAGCACCCGGATCCGATGCTACTTTGGTAAGGTAGTTTCCTGTATCGCCATTTAAAGAATAGTGAACATCAAAGGCTTTTACTTTCTGTTTTTACGTCTCAATACTTTGTTTCATAAAGGTGACTTTACCTAAAACAGGATCAAGTCCAGATCCTGAAGCATACCCAAAAGCTAGAGCAGCAAGAACTGCAGATAACGCACAACATATGATCGGATGGAAAACTTTCTTGATAGCTGATGGCAACCTGGAACAAGAAAGATCGACAATGAGAATAAAACCTCGGAGAGTGAAGACTTGAATATTGAAGTGGAGCAAGAGGTTTTGATGTTTACCCCGTACCAACAATGTAACCAAGAACAGTTGAAGAAAGAAGGAAAGGGAGACAAGTTCTTGCACTTGTTCCCAATGAATTAGGGTAAAACAGAGCACCAACAAACGACACAACAAAGATCCCACTCCAACTCCACAGCTCAAGTGTTGAAAACGGGGATGGTTTTGCCATAGGCTCAGCTTCCGTCATTTCAGTTTTCACCATTTTCCTCACTGCAATAGCTGTGAACCCTGCTACACAAAGAGACGCCAACCATCCACCAGCTGTACAAACATTCGAATTGAACATTAACATCGATAGTATCAGTATCGAATAGAAACAAAAACAGAGCAATTACACACAATAAATTACCATACAAGCTACCAATAAACCAAGTTTGAACTTTTAAGTGAAGATCAAGTATCTATATATATACCTACAATGTAGCAGATTTTGACTCCTGAAGCAGCTGGAATGTCTCTGACGGAAAGAGGAAGAACGACAAGAGAAGGAACATAGAACAAAGGAAGCCATCTCTGTATAAACAGAAAAGCAGGCTCGAAGAAATTCATCAAACCATTCGCAGCAGCGGGAACGATCGAATCGAATATCATAAGAACAGAGAATATACAGAACATCCCAAACAGAGCACTTGGGAACTTAATAGACGCTGCTAAAAACGCCTGCTTCAAGAAATAGTCAGCAGCAAGTATGATCCCAAGTGAGACCAACAAGTGCGTTATCGCAAACACCTGGTGTGCAACAAAGAAAAATTCAAAGTCTTTTAGTAGCAAATAGATTTTAAAGAAACTAAAACAATCGTAAGATCTTCATCGTGAAGCTTACGTTACGAGAGAGCGTTGATGATGTGGTTCCTGTCCCAGTACCATCATCCATAGCTTGAACTGAGAGTTTTCTCTCAAAGTTCATCTCTTTGGAAGAACCCATTTGAAGAAACCTCCTACTTTGCGAAAATTTTGATAGGTTCAGTTTCTGGGCACCATTAGAATTGAGAATTCTCCCATTTTTGGACCCGAATCGGATCTTGGAGCAAGAAAGGCGGGTTCTTGCTGGAGAAAATGGTAAAGGAGAGAAGAGAGGAGTGGCTAAAAGAGTAGACATGGGTATGGAGACGACGACGTGGATGTGATTCTGAGACAAGGCACATCGTAGTCTTCTCCATCTTCGATTAATGATGATGTTGTGATTGGATTTTGTATGGACAAGAAAGAAAGTTTTATCAACAAAGATGAGCGGCCTTTGTCTCTCTCTCCGTACTTAATGTTTTTTTTCTTTCCATAGTTAGGTTTTTCTGTTATGAAACGTATCTACTTTTAAGGGGCTGTATTGAATCGAAGATTTTAGGATATTTGATGGGATTTTAATATTTCAGAATTTTGGGAGATTTGAGTGTAATTTTAAGAGATTTGATTAGAATTAGACTTTAAAATTTGGGTTTTGGGATTTGGTAAGATTTGATTATAGAATTTTAGGTGATTTGGGCTTTGAGAGGAACTTGATTCAACATCATGTGAAGAAGCTTGATCTCTTGGTTCAGTTGTCCGCACCTTCTACAAGCTCCTCCAACTGATTCTTCCGCAAGATGTGTAATTGTAAACAGAAACACTTTGCTTTGGACTCTGAATAACTTTTCTATAATTCATTACGAAAACAAGACCATGGCTTATATAGCCTTACAATAGCAGTTCTTAAAAAGACTCAATAAAAATAGAACAACTACTTACTACATGACTCAATCAAACCACTAAGCACTACCATAAGACTCGGAATTACATTGACTCAACACCAACTAAGACACACGACTGCTTCAATACTCATCTCCTTTTGTTTTCGGTCTGATTTGCTCCAACAATATGAGGCATATAAAAAAAGGCAGTTGCCTCAGGCCACAAAAAAATTACATAAATAATAGGCCACAGTTTTTCCTAAATTAGGCTAAACATTCATTTATATATGATGTTATAGGACTTTTTTTTGGAAACAAAACAAGACTCATATAGTTTACATTATGGAAATTTTGTTTGTTTTTCCTTTCCATTAGCTACCAAATCTTGCTTTTTAGGAATATGTTTTGAAAATGAACAATATATCCTTTTTTATACTAAAAATAAAATAAAATTTCTCTCAAAAATAGAATATGAGAAGCTACATTTTTTTTTTTACCTTAGGCCTCTATTGACCTTGGCACGGCACTGAATATGATGATGAGAAAGCCATGTATGAGAACTTGGATTTTATAATAAAGAGCTGTTTAGCCCTAAAAAGAAGAGTCTCGAAACCTATTGCTTATAGACGTCACGTTTCGACGCTCAAAGCAAGATCATAACTTGTATTCTAGTTCTCGTCGAGATCTTGAGTTCTCTTTGTTTGTTCATTTAGCTTCCGCTTTCCGTCACATCTCCGGGTAGATCTGAGAGGTCGTCGTCTTTGAGTTGAAAGATTTTGATTTAGGGTTCCATATGGACATGATTAGTAACCTGTCCGATGATTTGGTCTTGAAGATTTTGTCATCACTTCCTGCCAGAGATATGGTCGGAACAATGCTTTTGTCGAAGCGATGGAAGTTTCTGTGGACTATGGTTCCAAAACTTAATTTTGACGATAGTTTTAAGGATTATTACTATGGTGAGGATGACGATTATGTCACCGACGGTGAGAATCATCTTCCATACAGGAGTTTTCGGCAATATGTTGACAAGTTTATGATATTGCACAAGTCTTATGTTCTTGAAACTTTGACGTTTGAACTTGGTCTCGTATCCAGAACTGATGATTTGGCAACATGGATCAGGATTTCAATTGCTCGCCAAGTGCGTGAACTTGAAATTCACCGTTCTAATGCGGATAAAAATGATTACTCATTTACATTGCCATTGGATATGTATACGTATGATAAGCTTGTGGTTTTAGAACTTTGTGGATCAATTGTTCTGGATGTCCCTTTGGTGGTTTGGCTTTCGTCCCTAAAACAGATATTTTAAAATTTCACATTTAAAGGTGTGATTTTGTAAGACATCATTTTTAACTAAAAGTGTTAGAAAAGTCGTCTAGAATCACATTCTGAAGATTTTATTTAAATTTTGTGATTTTTTGAATAACAGTAGATTTGAGCTGAGATTTATAAATTATTGATTGAATAACAAAAGATTGTAAATGATTTTTAAAAAAATTTAGATAATTTTAAAAAATAACTAATTGAATAACAGCGGATTTAAAAATACCCCAAAATCTCTAAAAATCGTCACTTCAATACACCCCCTAAATATTATTTTGCTGACAAAACAAATATGAGACGTATCTACTTTAATTAAATATTATTTTGCTGATAAAACAAATTTAACCATACAAGTGAACATTACTAACACCAATTTGTCTAATCCTAAAGCCAAAATCTGAAAATCAGAATTAGCTATAAAATACACACCTAAACCTAGACGAAAGACTTTTAATTAAATTTTAAACGAGTAGTTTAAGTTAAACACTAAGAAGCCACCTTTATAGACATAGTTACATGTCTAGAGATCAGTTGTAACGGTACTCATGCTCCTCGTACTGATGAGTATTGTAGTGGTATTCATACTGAGACGATGACTGCTCATAAGCTGAAGCGTAGTGAGAAGATGGGGACGTGGCATAATTGTAGACTTGATGGTGATGGGAAGGAGTGCCGAGCTCGATCACAGGACTAGACGAGTGTGTTTCATATTTATCAACTCTTACCTCCGCTGTCTCTTCTTGGTGAGTCTTTGCTTCTGATGATGAGGATGATGATGATGATGATGATGATGATGATGATGGTAATGGTACTTCTTTCTCGAATGAGTGGAAAATTGGGTGCAAGTAAGCATCTGCAAGGTCAGCTTTTATGTTCAACTCCGGTTCTGTTTCCTTCTCCAACTTGTCTTTCGCCATTGCTTCCTGCAATAGGACCAAAACACACAGGTTTTTGCTAAGAGAACTCTAAGCTTTTTCTATGTAATGATGTGCCCTTGAAAAAGATGATTTCTTTACCTCAAGAGGGTATTGTCGGAAGGCAGGTTCGAAGCGGTGTTTGCAGTACTTGTGGAAAGAAAGTGTGAGAATGGGCAAGATGATAAGCAATGGCGTTGAGTCAGCTGCCTCTTTAGAAGTCAAAAGCCCCATAAGCAGAAGCTGAGATATCAACAAGCTCGCGATTATACGACCATGAACGTGCGGCCAAAACGCTCCACAGCTCTCATATTGTTGATTGTAAACATTGATTATCTGCGGTATAAACCAAGAAAAAACCATTAAGAAACACCCAAAAAATTTAGTCGAGAGTTAGATATATGAGTCTTGAAACGAACCTGATGGCGATAGACCAAGTAAGCAAAGGCAAAGAATATGAGAATGAAGGGAAGAAGAATGGGAGTAACAGCGGTGTAGACAATTCCCAAGAGGAAGTAGAGCTGAAGAGATGGGATTGTCTCCTTGAAATCGACAAAACCAGGGTCCATTGCTCTCACTCTATCTTCTTCAGTCTTCACAATAAACATGTTCTTCAAGTGAAAAATCACTAGCGGCTTTAACCGGAGAATCTCACCAGCAATACCAGCCCACCCGTCAACCATTATGTATGTGATAAAAAACGTAGCTTTCATCGGTATGGAGACCCCAATCGTTCGAGGAATCCTGTATAAAGAACAATAACAAGAGCATTTAAAAAATTTGGGTTTCAATTCAAAGTTGGAATCTTATGAGAGTTAAAAAAGAGATTAAAGATTGTTTACTGAGTTGGTGATTGGTGAAGGAAAGAATCCAGCTGCTCAAACGCGGTTCCAGCAATGATACTTCCCAAGAACACATTTACTAACATGAAGTAATAGTATTTTGCTGCAGCTCTACGCTCAAGGGTCGATATAGCAATGTATCCCTCAATCTTTGACATAACCAGTAGAATTGTTGGGAGAATCCACAAGAAAATCTTCAAAGCAAGACCCGGGAGAAAACCCTGTAAGAATGACTTGATGAAATCCCTGCAACAAAAAAAACAAGGAGATGGAGTCAACGGCCTAACATAGCAAGAAGTGAAAAACCAAGATAGATGAACAAACTTACAATCTAGTGACAGGTCTGAGGAAAGGTGCAACTCTTTCAAGACCTTCTAAATTGGCAAGAGATTGCACGAAAGCAATTGGAATCATGTAGAAGAAGACCAAGGCAAAGACTGAGATACCAATTACGAGTTTTCGAATGGTCAAAGAGATAAAAGGGATAGCAAGGTTTTTCCAATAGATATCACGAGGCTCTGGAGCGCTACTCGTTAACCACAATGTCGGATTCTTGCTCTGCTGCGTCTGTGCACAAACAGCAGCACCCCATCGTGAATCAAACGACACAAATGCAACAGGAAGCATCAGTTTGGAGTCCTTGAGAACTTTTTGCCGCTCCAAAGACATCTGTAGCAACAAGTGAATTCAACAAAGATGAAATGAGGTTTAAAGTTTCAACCTTTTTTTTTGTTTCAGCAGTACTTTAAAGTAACGGAATGGCTTACATTGTGGTCAAACTCCTTGATTTGTTGTTTGTAGTACTCAATGGAATCAACCCTTTTACCCCAAAGACCAAGAAAACCTATCTGAAAAAAACCAAAGCCGATCATCGCGATCAACATCATTTCATCTCAAAAAGCTAGAAGAAATGGAGTGGTTTGTGGAGAGACTTACTTTGCAAGTAGGATTCTTTTGCGATCGTTGATGCTTCAGCACATAGTAGTCAAACCAACGTTGCAGCTTCGCTCTTTGCTTCACCAGCTTTGCAAACTTGTTCGCGTTATAAACTGCCTGAAACACGAAAGTCCGATCCATCAATCACACTTCACACACAGTAATACATTCTATATATCAATTCAACTGACAATAACCAAAGTGCGTGGTCAAGGACAAGCAAATTACCTGATGACAGAGGTAATGCTCAGGGTGATTCGTCTTAAAGAACTGATCCACTGTATCTGGAATCGAGTGTCCGGGGATGTCAGGGACGTTTCTAACAACAACCTGTAAACAAAAAAAACTCAGTGGTACTTATAAAAACCAATGTAGCTAACACTTATACATGTTTGGTATTTGAAGCTTTCACTTACAGTGAACTGCTCTGGACGCCTACGCTGTGAAGCTAAATACTGCAGACGCATAATGGCCACATTATTGTATTCTCTGTAGAGCATGAAACACGCCCAGAACGTGAAAAGATACTCCACTCCAATGTGGAAGAAGAACCTAAACACACAGAAATGTTAATCTCAGCCACATAAAAACCATCCATCTTTCATTAGTAAAACTTCATTTTTAAGCTCACTTTGAAGATTTGGGTTGAACATTAGATATGGAGAGCTTATCGATATTGCTGACTACGAGCTCCTTCTTCAAGAAGAAAAGTGTTCCACTTGATACATTTACTGGAACAAGAACAACAAGCGCTAATACCATTACTGGTCCGAAGATCTTCAATCTGCCAATAAAAAAGAGCAGATTCTCTCATTATTACAGTAACTTTCCCGGGAAAAAAAAAAGGAAAAAGATATCTAAAAAAGTGACTTTTGTCACAGGAAACAAACACGAAACTTCTATTGCTTTGTGGAATACAGAGAAGACAAATCTGAAACTTAGCTGTACTCTTTTGTTAGAGAATAAAGTACAATAATTCTGACGAGTTTAAAGATTCTTAAAACCGTGTCACTCAGGAAAAAAAAAAATCGTTCTTCAAGATTACAAATGAAGTACAGAAACGGTTAACCCAGAGAAACAACAACACAAACAAGAACAAGAACCAAAAAAAAAACATAAATTTTCTCGAAAGTTTCAATTTTTGTTTCACGAGAGTTTAACAGTAAAGTACCAAATCTTAATTTTAAAATCGTAATAATCGAAAAAAATCGGTTTAGTAATAAAAAAGTTTCGATTTTTTTTAATCCTTTCATTTTCTCGAGAAATTGACATCTCAAGACTCCAAAAAAAAAAAAGTTTGGATTTTTTTTGTCAAATTGCGAGAGGAAGAAGAAGAAGAAGTTATACCCGAGAGTGTAAATCCTGAGGAAGATAGCAGAATCAAGACCAGCGTGACGAATAATCTCTGATTCACTCATCTTCATAGCTTGAGGCATCCAATTAAGGAAAGTGAAATAAGTTTTGTAGTTGAGGTTCACGAATTTTCCGACGAGTGTTCCGTCGGAGCGACGGGGGCTGTTTCTTTCTCCGGAAAGGTACCATTTGGGGAAGTAGACTCTGTCGTTGATGGGTTGGATTCTCAAGACGGCGAATGCTATGAGAAACAAGAAGGCACCGAAGAGGTTGATCAGAGCTGAGACTCCTATATCTTGTAGAGTCGCCATTGTTGATAGAAAGAGAAGGGAAGAGGAGGAGAGTAGCGTAAAGGAGAAAAGAGTACAGAAAGTATCAAACTCTCTCTCTATGTGTTTCTCTAATTATTTTTTTGAGGGTTTTTTCAATTATCCATTCCTATATTTAAATACTTTTACTTTATCAAAGATTTTTTAAAATCACAATTTATCATATGTTTGTTTTCATTTTTTAGTCCTCTATCTTATTTATCAAAAAAAAAATTCTTCACAATTTGGGTTGTTTTTTTAATTTAATTTTGTGCTATCTATACTACTATTTTTGCAGCAGTTTTTGCTCAAAAATACTTTTTAGAAAGTTTTTACATATAAATACATTGACTTTAATATTAGTTATTAAAAATTTTAAAATTAATTATAGATAAGATTTAAAAAATAAAGAAATATTTCTACCTCATTCAAACATAAATATATGATTCTCTTTCATTTTTATTTGAATTTATATTTAAATTATCATAAATTATTCTATAATACAATTAGTTAATAAAAATTGTGATTTTTTTCCTGCATATAATGTAATACAAATTTTTAAAAACGGACATATATTACTCAATAGATGAATAAAAAAATACGGATACAATATCCCATATCGCCCAAAAAAATTGGGCAATAGTTCAAAGTCATAATATAAAAGAGACCAAAATGATTCATAATAGAAATGAGTAGAAAGATTGATTTATCAGGCATTCAAACTTTAAAAACTTTTATTTGATTTATTTCGGTTCTTTCTTTTAAATATTATAAATATTTAAAACTTTTAAAAAGTTAAATATTATAAATATTTTATATTTTTTTTGAAATTTAAACTTTATAAAATGTTAAAAATATTAATAATATTTAAACGTTTATGAAGTTTCAAATATTATAAATATTTAAACTTTATAAGAAGTTTAAATATTATAAATATTTCAACTTTTTAAAAAAGTTAGAAGACCTTTAAAATATTAATAATATATTTAAACTTTTACAAAACTTCAAATATGAGAAATACTCAACCGTTTTAAGAATTCCAAGTATTATAAATATTTAAACTTTATAAAAAGCGCCAATCTTATAAAATGTAAATGGTTACAACCTTAATAAATAACATATCAACTCAGTCTAATATTTATAATAAAAAACAATAAATATTAAAAATTAAGATTATATAGTGCGAGTTAAAATATCTCGAGACAGAGTTATATAGCGGGACGGGTTTTGTCGATATTTATATAAAATTAAAATATCATTAATTTGGTGTTAAACGGGTAAAACATCATTTTATTATTTTGTTAACACTATCGGTATCCGAGAATAGACATATCTAATTAAATTGATTAATAAATATTATGTAAAAAAAAATATATTACAGTATTATATGATATAAACTTTAAACCATAAAATTATTAATTATTATATAATTATAACATATTTAACCACAAATACAAGTTATAATTTAAATGTTTTAGTTATAAATAATTTGTGTCGCGGTGTACTGCGGATCCTAATCTAGTAGATGATATAAAACAGATGAAAAAATAATAAAAGATAAATTAATATCATAAATTTGTAAAATTTAAAGATAGTAACAAATAATTGTCATGGGTAAAATATTTGAATGGAAAGTACCCAACTGTAATCAAACTGAAAAAAATGAACTGAACTAAACTTTTTTTTTTTCGTCTGAATGATTTGATAAAAACTTCAAGGAGAAATACAAAGCCCGACAAGGAAATTAATTCTTCCGGAGACTTAAGCCGGCGAGTACAAGAACACTCCCGGAGACTAAAGGGGAAACAACTCGGACAGACAAATTACACAACATACAATCACTACTTCCCGGAACAGAATCAAGAGATCCAAAAAAAAGAAAATTAAAACCTAAAGCTTATGAAGACAATTAAAAACAAATTTGTGATAAGAAAAAACACACAACGGGTTAACTTGCATGAATCTCTTTTACCACTAGTTAGAACCGATTTAGCATGCCGTGCGACCCTTTATGTTACTTCAAGGAGGAGCTACCGGGGGCGGTGAGACACTAGCAAAGTCTAGAGACCACTCAGGAAGAATGACTCATTAGAAAGAGGAAAGAGATCTCGATCTGTGTTGGTGAAGATTCTTCATCAGAGGCAGTGAAGTTGCAGTTGGAGACTGCCTCAGTCATGAAACGGCTAGATCTGAAGCTAAACTTGACAGAGAAAACAAAAGCCAAGAAGCTGAACCCAAAGTTACGAGATCTAAGCTTTAAAAATCTAGATCTGTTGTCGTTGAAAAAAAAAGACATGGATATGCCGATAAAAAAAAGGAAGCAAAGATAAAATAAATAAAGAAACCAGACTCCGGTGCTGAAGAAGCCACCGGAGCCGGTCAACCTGAATGGCGGCAGTTTTTTGGCTAGAAAGAAGACAGAAGGACTTTAGGGATTTTTTTTGAAGAGGAACTGAACTAAACTAAAACAAACAAAATAATCAAATAGATTCTAAATTTATAAAGCCAAACTAATACTGATACGACATGTATCTGAAAAAAAAATCAAAATATAATAATATATTCAAAATAATAATTATAATTAAACTTGATATAATCCAATTATAAATTTGTAAACTTTTAGATATATTTATAACAATTATATAGGAGTTTCACCAAAAGTCAAACCGCATAATTGTCGTGTAAAAGTTCCCTGTTTACTTTTCAGCTGCTGATTTCACTTTGTCTAGTGGTCCTGTTAGAAGTAGCTTCATTGCTCTTCTACAATGGCTCTCATTCTCCTCGTTTCACCAAAACTCAGACTGCATAATTCTCGTCTACAAAACATTAGCTATTCTCTTTATTATATGTTGAAAATATCTTTAAGACTCCTTTTAGATGTTTTGTATTCTCATTTTCAATTGTGTTTTTAATTGGAATAGATCCAAAGCCAAGAGATATATCTCTTGAATATTTCACTATATTTTTTTAATTTCTTGAATAATTCATTTTTTGTATTTCTTACGATATCTTTTTTTTTTGTAGTAAAGGGAATTGGTGAGAATTGAGAAATGCTCATATCGTTAGTGTGCCAAGTGCCAACTATCAAAGTAGAGCTAGCACGCGTGAAATCATCAAATCATGGAGTTAATTCCGTTTTTTCGTTGTTTTTTTTTTGGTATGCTCTAAATTAAATAAGGTTGGATATATAAACAAGATACACTCTTTTATTGCCTTTATGAGTTTCTGTATTAACTTTTCAAATAAAGGCAAAATGATAATAATGTATCATTAATAACCACAAAAAAAAAACAAATCATGATGAAATTATATATCTTCGTATTATATGATGTACTTATATGATGAAAACAAATCATTCGCAGAATTAATATATATTTTTATATTTTAATATAAAATTTTGAGTCTTTTTAGCTATGTTTAAAATATTGACGAACACTTAGGGTCCGAATGGTAACAACGTATTTGGTTGTGCGGGAAAAGCGGTTGAATAGTGCGGTACGGTTCAACTGCGGTACGTGCGGGATAAAATAATTTGCGGAACAAGTGCAGTTTATATAGAATAACTAATATGAAATCATGTATGATTGGTAAAAAAACTACTAGCGGTATTGTTAATAAGATTTTTTCAGTTGTTAATAATTTTCTTTTAAAACATATATTTTCTTTTAAAAACAATATATTCAGTTATATACATATATATATATATAGAAAATTTAACAATGATATGAAATTGTAAAAACTAAAATTTATTGTGAATTGATTAGGTTAATTTTATTTAGTAAAATAGTGAAGAAATACCTCTCATTTTAAAAAATAACTGTTGTAATGAAAACTATAATTTCCTTAAAATCTTTTGAAATTTAGTTGAAATATATATTATACAGTTTATATGATATAACCAAACCATAAATAAGACTTTTTTATTTTACTTATTTTTTATAAATAAGACTTTTTTATTTTACTAAAAGTAATTATTTTTAACTTAGAAAAAATAATGAAGTAAATCATACATGAGATTTAATAATTTAAATTAAAGAAAATCTTTAGCATATAATTACTTATTAAAATATGTGTTGATTGTTTAGCTTTCTTTTATTTAACATAAATTAAATATTAAAAAAAAAAGATTTTGCTTTTGGATGTGCGGTATTTGAAATACGCTGGGTAATAGGTAAGTTAAACAAATATTGCGGTCCATGTGTTAATATCTCACCTAAGAAACTGCAATCAGAGTTATTTTTCTTTTTTCTTAAAAACGCAAATTAACCAAAACTATGTTGATTGGTGTATAAAGTGAATTTTAGAATAACATACTTTGAAAACCGCATTATTAATGTCACCATTCAAGTCACCATTCAAGACCTTAATTTGAAACTTAGGAAAAAGCAACGATTTGTAAAGAATTTTTTTGACGAATAAGTATGGACTCAGACTTTAAAATAAGTAGGAGAAAGTTTTGACAAAAAAGGACAAAAGATTTTAAAGTACATATATTATAACAGCAAAGCCGAACAATTTGATAAAAAAGAAACAAGTTGAACCATAGTTAGAACTTAGAACTATAGTATATATTTATTGAAAACAAAAGCATGAAAAAAATAACAAATGTTTTGTGTTTTCTACATATATATTTTATTTTGCCCCTTTATCCATTTTTTTTGTTATCCTATATGCAATTTTATTTGTTTCATTGTGACTCAAAGGAAAAATTCAATTATCAATACCTTTTTTTCTACATCATTGTGGGTAGAATATTTATGTAAATACGGTAAGAGAAATTTCGTAGAATAAACTGCGTATCATATTTCTGCATAGATAATTGGGATTAAAAAAACATATTAAGAAATTATTAAGCGTAATTAAGGGGTATTATTAAAAGTGTATGATCTGTGTGTACTTGTAGGTTGCCACGGAACGGAAGTGGTTAACTAGGAAAAGGACATTATCATTCCTAATTGATGTTTTAGTTTAAATCATCACATGTCTTCATATCATGTATAGTCATCATGGCTAATTAATTAATCTACATTTCCATCTACGACAAATAGATTTACATGAATAACAAATTTAGGTATTAATGTTTGACCAATCTATTATATGACTAGAGATAATTTTTAAATGCTAAGGTGTTATACAATTCTATACGGTTGATCAGTTATATTCAGTCATTTTAGGAGAAAATGTTTTTTTTATGTCAGAGTGTATCTTGATAAATACAGTAAAAAAAAGTTATAATTGCTTTCACTTAATGTTTTGGGATTAGTAACATGTCTTGATGCGCTCATCCACGTTTATCCATTCGTTGGCAATACACATTATGCGACATCTATCCATTACGTGCATTGCTTGTAATGACATTCTTATGCGTTAAAGAAATATAAATACTCAATTTGACTTTACGACTTACTGATTAGTCCGTGTGAAATTGCAATTATAAGAAAACATGTGACGTAGTAGTGTATAACATAGTAGCAGTAATTAGTAAAGATTTCGTAAACCAACGGAAACTAATATTATTTGTGTCCATTCGACAATATGCAGTCGCAATAATTATTATCAAGCATTTGAGTTTTTTTTATTATTGTTTTGAGTATAATGACGGCAATCGGTCGAGCTTGAAATAAACATTTGTAATATCCATCAAAAGAAAATTAATAATTTGTGAATAGAGAGGTGTCGAACTCTCGTGATTCAATGTTGACACTCCAAAGTCCATATATGTACACATACAATTCTCAAACCTTTTTTTTTTCTTCTTTATCTTGTCGTTTGCGCTGTCTTTTGTTCCCTCAAAAATGTTCTAGTCTCGTGTGTTGTTGTCCACAAAAGATTACAATACTTTATACTGTACTATTACTTATCTTTTGACGGCGATTACAATAGTTTAGTACAAAGCTCCATTTTAATTGCCAATTACAAAGTTCCAACTTACAATTTAAGAATTCAACATTTTGTAAAGAACGTAACTATAGGGCTTACATGTGGGTTTTATTGCTTTAACAAATAAAAACTTAAGGTCTTTGATATTTATATTTTCTCGTTTTACTGTGTTTCTCATTTTAAAACTTGAAAGATTTATGGTGTTTTTGTTGTGTGATACAGCCAAAATTCAAGGATCACTCAGCCGGATTAGAAAGGATAGAAACTCACCAAAGTGCAAGGTGCAATAAGGGAGATTTGATGGATTGAGGGGTCGCACAGCAGTTGCGGAAAACAGCTGATATTCCCAACTCCAATCGCTGCTAGATATGACACACTAGTCCAGCAAGAGGAGGTTATTGCTTGGATATTATAGACCAAGAAACAAGGAAGTGTTCTAGACAAAGAACAAAAAGATAGACTCTTAAAATGAAAAGGAAAATTGATTGATTATTCTCAAATGAGATTACATGTATTTATATAGGGATTAAAAACTTGGTAACAAGGCCAAATATTAATTGTTCTTGAAACTAAAAGAAAATAAATATAGGTAGTTGAATGGAGACCTAACTCTTGGTGCATGCTTCCCTTCCCAAGGTGTCCTTCCCAAGGTGAGTTGAACTCCATTTTCGTCATCCCTCTTTGACCACAAAAGAAAGTGATTATTTTGGGCTTTCTTGGACTTGAATTAGGCTCAAAGTGGGCTGGACTTGATAGGTATCATCCCCAATAGATTTTCCCATGCTCTCTTTGGCCGTAATCTCTTGAGTAAGCCCATGAAGTGCATTCCTTAGCTTCCTAGCTTTTGCTCTAGTCATTGGTCCTTCAGGTACAAACAATGGTTCCTCAGCTACAAGCTCCTCTGATTCAAGCTCAGCTACATATTCCTCAAGTTCAAGCTCAGCTACAAGCACATCCTCATTAGCTCCATCCATGATCACATCATCCCCCTCCTCTTGAAAAGAATTTAACCTCAAATCTGGATCATCTGCCACAAAAGGAACTAAATCAGAAATATTAGAGCTTGAACTCACATTGTACTTACCTTGAAGATCAAGTTAGTAGGCATTGTCATTGATCTTTCTTTTGATCTCTAAGGGTCCATCAATTCTAGGCGTGAGGTTTGATTTCCTTTCAGCTGGAAACCATTCTTTCCTCAAGTGAACCCACACTTGGTCTTCGGTTTGAATACCATCTTGCGCCTTCCTTTGTTAGCTTCTTTTGCATATTGCTTTGTCTTCTCCTCAATGTTTATTCTAGCTTTCTCATGGATCTGTTTGTCAAGGTCAGCTTTCTTTTTCCCATCCAAGCTAGCTCTTTCACTCAAAGGTAGAGGGGTTAGATCCAATGGAGATAAAGGATTAAAGCCATAAACGATTTGGAACGGAGAAAACTTAGTTGAAGAATGAACTGATTGATTGTATGCAAGATCAACATGTGGTAAACAATCTCCCCAAGTTTTAATGTTCTTTTGTTCAAAGCGCGCAAGAGAGTAGACAAATTTTCTATTAACTACTTCAGTTTGTCCATCAGTTTGCGGATGACAAGTAGAGGAGAATAGCAACTTAGTCCCTAGTTTAGACCAAAGTGTTTTTCAGAAGTAACTCAAAAACATTATATCCCTATCAGATGCAATTGACCTAGGCACTCCATGCAAATGAACAATTTCCTTGAAGAACAACTCAGAAACATGCAAAGCATTATCAGTTTTGTGACAAGGTATGAAATGCGCCATTTTTGAAAATCGTTCAATGACCACAAAAACTGAATCTTTACCAGTCCTAGTTATAGGCAAACCAAGCATAGAATCCATAGAAATATCATGCCAAGGCTGAATAGGAGTAGGATGTCGATACTTTACTGTGATGTTGTTGATGGCATGATAATCTACACACATGCGCCAAGAGCCATCCTTCTTAGGCACAAGGAGAACAAGTAAAGCACATGGGCTTAGGCTCTCCCTGATGTAACATTTTTTAAGAAGCTCTCTAATCTGCTTTTGAAGTTCCTTTTTTCCAGTGGATTGATTCGATAAGCCGACCGGTTTGGAAGTGACGCACCTAGGACGAAGTCAATTTGGTGTTCTATACCTCTTATTGGCGGTAAACCGTTAGGGTTCTCTTTTGGAAAGATATCTGAGAATTCCTGCAAAACATCTATCAAATCACTCGGGAGCTCGGATGCAAGGTCAGAAAATCCTATTAGTGTTTCTTTATACACAAGCAAAAACAATGGCTGTTGAGAGTACACAGATTTCCTTACTTGACTTTCTTTGACAAAGAAGTTGGAGTTCTTAGGAGATACCTCAGGTTTTGCTGGTTTAATTTTTTTGTCTCGGCTATTCTTCAACTGGACCTGGTCTTGATGGACCTCCAATGGAGTTAAAAGAACTAGAGTGATCTTTTTTCCTTTATTCTCAAAGGAATGCCGGTTGGTGTAGCCATCATGTATCGCCCTCATGTCAAACTGCCAAGGTCGTCCTAGAAGGATATGGCTTGCATCCATGGGAAAGACATTGCACATGATCTCATCTTCATATCGGTCGATGGTAAGAGGAACCGTGACTTGTTCCTTGACATATTGTTCGCCCGTTTCATTCAACCATTCCAGTTTAAAAGGCTGCGGATGAGGTCTGGTCTCAAGTCCAAGCTTCCTAACAAGAGTATCACTAGCAACGTTAGTACAGCTTCCACCATCAATAATTAAAGAACAAACTTTATTTTGAACTAAACATCTTGAGTGAAAAAGATTCTTCCTTTGTTCCCGGTCATTGGAATTAGGCTGAACGCTCAATGATCTCCTAGTGACCAGAAGTGTCCCTTGAGTTGGATATTCAAACTGCTCTTCCTCTTCGTCAAAGATTGGACCGAGATCTTCCTCTTTTTCTTTATCGTCCTCGGACTCCACGTCACCGTTGTCTAGGATGATCATTACCTTTTGATTTGGACATTTTTTGGCATAATGTCCAAGTCCTTGACATTTAAAACACCGGATATCTCTTGTCTGATTGTTGGTCTCGACTGCTTTTCCTTTATCAAGACGAGTAGGAACATTAGTCTTAAAAACTGAATTTGATGGGGTTTGAGACTTACCTTTTTCTTGATAACTTGGTTTTGGAGCAAAGGAAGGTTTAGAGAAACCATTTCTCTTGGTTTGTTGTTCGATTAGAATCGCCTTGTGCAACATTTCCTCCAAGCCTTCATATTCTTGAAGCTCCATTCTGTCCTGAATGTCCCGGTTGAGGCCTGCAAGGAATCTGGCCATGGTAGCTTCTAAGGTTTCATCTACATCCGCCTTGATCATTAAGCTTTCCATTTCCTGGAAATAGTCCTCCACAGATTTGGTTCCTTAAAGCAAGCGTCTGAGTTTTTGGTGGAGATCTCTGTGGTAATGAACCGGCACAAACCGTTTCCTCATCAAGGTAGTGAGTTCATCCCATGAAGCTATTGGTCTTCTACATGTCCTTCTCCTGTGAGTCAAAACTTGATCATCTATCTTAACATTTTTGAAGTACATTTTTGTGTCATCCTCTCTTATCTTTGTATCCAAACAAGTCCAAAACTAAATTCTCTACAATCTTTACAATCAAACACAATCATTTCCTTATTTGATAATATTAATTTCCTAAAATATATCTATCTAATTTAAATCAATATGTTAGATTAAAATATAACTCTCCTTTCATTTTTATTTAATCTTATATTTAATTATTTTAATTACTATTTAATACATAAAGTTAATAAAATTTTAGATTTTTTTCAGCATATAATGTGATTTGAATTTTTATGAACAGATATATATTAAAAATTGTCTTAGGATATTTGTAACCAAACAAGTATATCCACATATAGAGCTCGGAATACTTTTTTGGAGTACAATAGGGTACCAGCTCGGAATGCATTTTTGGAGTACAATAGGGTGCAATCATTTTTTGCCAACTTCGGGTCGGGTTTTAACTAAAATTATAACCGATTCAATTATCTGGATCCTCCTTAAGATTGCCGAATATTTTAGGTCGTTTTTTAATCCATAGCATACTTATTTACATCCAATTAATACCAATTAATGCCCATTGTATCTTAGGAAAGATCTAATTTGCATGCCGAATTTTTAGGGCCGAGTTTGACAAAAAGAATTGATAACACAAATTATTTAATCACATCCTCTTAATCACATTCTTATAATATAGTAACTAATTCAAGATGAATACATCTTAGGAAATATCTAATTTGCATTTAAAAAACAATTACATATTTGGTAAGATCTTATTAGCTTTAAATGTACACTATTAATCCAATAATATCAATTGAGAATCATAATAAGAATATGTCAGATCATTCATTCCTAAATCATAACTAACAAATCGTAAAATGTATATTTTCAATTTGCGAATCAAGAGTTTCTACAAAACTCTACCTACAACCGTTAACAATATATATATATATATATAGATGCAATTCATCATCGACTACAAGCACCTCTAAACTATTACAATATCATATCAACCAAATAATAGACCCGTGGTGTACCATGGGATAAAACCTAGTACCAGTTAATAGCATAGCCTATAAACTCAGTTGCTGCTAACCTAACTTTCTTGAGTTCAGAAATTTTTTGACAATCGAACATTAACTTCATTTTCCTTTCCCATTCTAGGTAAACATCCGGATCATTTTTACCTTCAAAGGTTGGAATTTTAAGTTTTAAACCACCTAAATTGTCATTTCTTGTACCAAAAGGATTAACATCACCTTGATCACGGTTTTTATGATTTCGTATAGGTCGGTTGATGGATTGATCATCTTCTTCATAGAACTCTTCTTCTTCAATTTCCTCCTCGGACCGGTAAGTCCTCCTTGAACGTTATCTCCTAGCTGCAGGTCTAGAACGAGTTTGTTGGCTATTCTGAATCTCGTCGAGCCTCTGGTGTAGTTCTTCTAGACATGTATTCATAAGGTTAGTAATTGTGTCATTCAATGCCCTCATTTGCAAGTTAGATAGCCAGGCGACAGAATTTCCTGGCCGATCTCTTTCTCCATCACTTTCCATGGTTTCCTGAAAACTTAACACCAAAAATTAGCAGATAAAAATTCTTCACACACAAAAGTGTTTCTCTTAATTTTGGTAGGTCACTCAAGAGCTTTCTCCCTAAGTTCTAAGAGAATAAATCCAAGCAACCCATTGGAATTCCCAAGCAACAAGGGAAGAAAGAAGATATAAAGACAAGAGAATTTTGTGAAATCTGTTTTAACCACTCCAAGACTGGATTTCTCCTCAGCCAGCAAGATTTCTCTTCCACCACCCAGCCAAATGCAAATCTTTATCTTTTTTTTATATTTGGTTTTTTTTTTTTCCTTTTTTTTTTTAAATAGAGATGGCCTAGGTAAGGAGATGACCCAAATTTAAGATAGAAAGAAGAAGAAGTATTTAGAAATGGAAGATGAGAAGATGAACAGACAAATACCGGTTGAGTGGCTCTGATCCCACTTGATACGCCCAAAATTCGAGATTCACTCAGCCGGATTAGAAAGGATAGAAACTCGCCAAGGTGCAAGGTGCAACAAGGGAGATTTAATGGATTGAGGGGTCGCACAACAGTTGCGGAAGGCTGTTGATATTCCCAACTCCAATCGCTGCTAGATATGACACACTAGTCCAGCAAGAGGAGGTTGTTGCTTGGATATTACACACCAAGAAACAAGGAAGTGTTCTAGACAAAGAACAAAGAGATAGACTCTTAAAATAAAAAGGAAAATTGATTGATTATTCTTAAATGAGATTACATGTGTTTATATAGGGATAAAAAACTTGGTAACAAGGCCAAGTATTAATTGTTCTTGAAACTAAAAGAAAATAAATATAGGTAGTTGAATGGAGACCCAACTCTTGGTGCATGCTTCCCTTCCCAATGTGTCCTTCTCAAGGGGAGTTGAACTCCATTTTCGTCATCCCTCTTTGACCACAAAAGAAAGTGATTATTTTGGGTTTTCTTGGACTTGAATTAGGCTCAAAGTGGGCTGGACTTCATAGGTATCATCCCTAATAGATTTTTTCATGCTCTCTTTGGCCATAATCTCTTGAGTAAGCCCATGAAGTGCATTCCTTAGCTTCCTAGCTTTTGCTCTAGTCATTGGTCCTTCAGGTACAAACAATGGTTCCTCAACTACAAGCTCCCCAGATTCAAGCTCAGCTATATATTCCTCAAGTTCAAACTCAGCTACAAGCTCATCCTCGTTAGCTCCGTCGATGATCAAATCATTGTGTGTTTTTCTATTTTGTAATTAACAGGTTTCGAGCCACACAAGATTTCCTCTCGGACCACGGGAGAAGTTTTTTTTGTTTGTTTGGTAATTTCCACGGGAGAATTAGGTTCAATGATTAATGAATAGGGTTATGAACCCTATGTGTTGGTTGTTCTTTGTATTGGTTGTTACTTGTTAAACGAAAAGAAATATATCAACTATCTCTCTATCATTATTTTTGCATTCTATGTATTGAAAAATCAAAATAATTACAGGTACATTCGTAAGTAATCATCCATGCGTTTGTACTGCACGTCCGGATAAAGACAAGAAGCTTCTTCGTCTTCTCCGACTTCGTGATCAGTGAGACATCCTTCGTAGAAGATGTGATAGAAATGTCCTATCGCCGCTTGGTGTGAAATCTCCATTTCTACATACACACATGTAAAGGAAATCAAATAAAATTTATTGGCTTTATTTAATATATGAATATAAAGCCTGGCCCATTAATGTCTATATTGCCGAAAATGGTGTAAACTAGTTAAACTACGTTACACTATGAATAGAGGACTTACGTTCAATGTTGGCAAGGAAGTCTTGTGCAGCAATATTGGTTTTCTCCAATTCATTTCCGGTTAGCTTTTCCCATATCTGAACTAATTCGAGCTGCGTGAGAACATTGTCGGGAGGTCTGATACTCACCGTTTTGTTTAATGTCCGTGGATCGTTTAACGTCTTTGCGGTATATTTTGCGATATCATCTTCATCCGCGTACACCACTATGAAATAAAACGCTTAAAATTGATTGGTTTAAAACTACAATGAGGGAGAAAAGTTTGAACGAGAGTACACATTTTTTTTTTTTTTTTACCTTTAACATTTCCATCACCATAAATATTAATTTTTTTCTTTGGAGGAAGTAAAGCTACCATCTGACACAATCCCCCGGCCATGTAACCGGCAAAGCAAGCACCCACAACGTAAGTGTATTGGATTCCGGCAGCCTCTATAGCCTTACGCACTTCCATTTTTTGGTCGAATGTTTCTCTTCCAGGCGGTAGTGCATGTCCCATACGTGGTGGATCCATACCAAATTCAGATGGTAAAAACCGCTGAAAATAAATTATAATATAAAAAATACGACACCTTGATAGATCGATTTCGATTAATCAAGGTTAATTTTTTTTTTGTGGACAAAAATCAAGGTTAATTAATCTTTCAATTTCTATAAGTTAGATTAGATAAAATCTAGATGATTTTGGGAATTAGACTTCATGATAGAAATTATAAAATTTAAGCTAGATTGACCTCACAAGTTTCCAATTAAACCAGTATAATCTTAGATTGACCTCACAAGTTTCCAATTAAACCAGTATAATCTTAACCTCTAGCTACTCTATTTATACCTTAACGTTACCAGCCTCTTTGATGGCTTCGACGAGCTTAAGCTGGAAAAGGATGCTATGGCTACGGATGTGAACGCCGGACATGGCGGAGACAACGACGTCAACAAGTTTCACGGCGGAGACGAGGCTCTGGTGGTCGGAGAAAGAAGCTTCCACGATACGTGCGCCGAGTTTCTTAAAAGAGAGAAGGAGTTGGACTTTCTCGACGTCGACACCAATCTCCGGCCGCTGTAATACGTAAGTCTCATGACCTTCAGCCAAACAAGCCCTTACTATACTCTTCCCTATGTACCCAGTCGCTCCCACCACCAAAACACGCGTTTTCTCACCCTGTTTGCTCTCTGATCCCATTTTGTTTGTTTTCGGATCCATATGTTTTTTTGTGTAGAAAGAGCCTCGCTTCATTAATTGTGTATTTATATATGCAGGGAGTCACGAGTCTATATATATATGTGACTATCTACATAAAATGAGTGATTGAGTGTGTGTGTGTGTGTGTGTGTGTACACGTAATGCATTTGAAGTAAAGATATCGACAGTTGTATTTTATTTTTTCTCAATACTTTTTCAGTTAAATTTGCTCATCGTTGCATATATAATGTTTACCAACTCTAAATGTAAATGGTTCGTCACAAAATCTTGACAAAAATTCTTGCTAGAGAGAATGTTCTCCATATTACAAATGTAGCTAGATCAGTACTAAACTACAATTGACTCCGGTTCATATATACACGACAATCTATACGAATTTCCGGTCAAATGTATATAATAATGGGTAAGAATAATTGGAATCAAATGAAAATGTGTAAAATTAAAAACGGGCATTTTTTTTCCGAAGCGAGGCTGTGGACTACAAAAACAGAAGATAATGGGGATGAAAAAGTATATATATTTCTGTAAGAATATTTGGAATCAAATGGAAATGTGTGGATGAGAAACATGAGATTACATAAAAAGAAGATAGTGGGAGAAAGTAAAATTATGAAATATCAATAAAAGAAGGATGTACTGGGTCAGTGAATGCGATCCTTCGTGCATACTGGTCTAATGTTCCATCAAGGCATCAAGGCAAGAAACATGTTAAATGGTTATATTACTCGACAGAGATATTTTGATTTTCAAAATCTTAAGTATTGCCGTAATAATTAGTTTCATCGATATTTTCTTCACCCACTTTTTTACCACATTCAAGTGGACAGAGATATTTTGATTTTCAAAATCTTAAAAAAAAACATATTACCCTAATAATTAGTAGTAATTCATCGATATTTTCTTCACCAAATATTTTACCACATTCGAATATTTTACAAGTCAAACATTTTTATTTACGAATTAATTACAAATATAAATAAATGTTTATTTTATTACATGATTCGTTTTGATTTTTTATACATAATAATTTATTTAAATACATTTTTATAAACAAAGTAATTACAAATATAAATAAATTTTTATTTTATTACATGATTTGTTTTGATTTTTTATACATAATAATTTATTTAAATCGCTTCATCCCGCGCACTATGTGTTTGTTATTATCTAATTTTGTGTGTTTATGAAGTAATCATTCTTTGTAATGATAACTTTCTTTTTAAAATTTGTAAGATGAAGGAGGTGAAACATGAGATTTAGGTGAACTTAATTGGAGAAGAAATGTGGTGCTAGCTTGTGGATGGAAAGACATGATGAACTTATGGTTTTGAGGTTCTTGCGTATCGTTTTCCCCAATTGTGCTGATGTGTTGTTGAGAAGCTTTTTCCGGCTGCGATTCAGCTTGCTCAGGGAGTTAGGTTGGCTATGGCTGTTTTAGCTAGGATTTATCGCGATATTGGTGTCTTGAAAGAGCATCTCGCTGGTAGTAGGGAAAAAGAGACCGTGGTGGTGAAAGTCTCCGTTTCAGTTTGTGAAGGTTTGGGCTTTAGAGAGAATCATGGAGTTTCAACCACCAGGCCAGTCAAGTCAGTTAGAGCCCTTTGAACCTCATATAGCACGCTGACACCAACATACTGATCATGGTGGCGGTCAGGATGTGTCCTTGAAGATATTAGAGCGGTTGTGAACTCGGCCAAAGAAAGCTTTGAGTTTTGACTATAGCCCCTGTGAATAACTTCAAATTCCAAAGGTTTAAGTGGAATATGACCGTTGGATTCGTGTAATAAGACCTGAGAGACCACTGTAGGCTTTGGTCGGTGTTTGAGGTTCGCAAAACTGGTTGCGTTTTTTTTTTTTTTTTCCATATATTAAAAGGCAGGGTTCAATCAATAGAGTTATCATCTCCATGTATTGTTGTTCTTGTATTGGTTGTTACTTGTTAATTATAACAAAAAGAAATATACTAACCACTTTTTATCTTTATGTTTGCATTCTACTGATAAATCAATTTTAATTAGAAAAATAGGGAGGATATATTTTTATTGCATGAATAATATATATTTTCAATTTTTGCATATAACAAAAGAAATATGAATATAAAACACCCTCAAACTTTTGATATTAACAGACTATAACAAACTCTAGATTGAGCTGAGTGAACAAGATTCTAATTCTCATTAATTGTAAACTGTACAGTGTTCTCTGTTTATATACAACATAAGGTTAAGCTAACATGAGCCTAATAATAGCTTAACCTACACCTATCATTCTATCCTGCACAAGAGAGTAGTTATACTCATTATACGCCCCCGCAAGCCTTAGAAACCGAATTATGTGAAGGATGAAAAAGGCTTGAGAGTGACATTCGTCCAAGGAAAGAATGAAAAAGTCCCGGGTGAAGTGGCTTGGTCAGAATGTCTGCAATCTGAGCCTTACCGGGAACATGAATGGCCTTGAGAGTACCAAGCTTCAATTGGTCACGCACAGTATGACAGTCAATTTCCACATGCTTGGTTCTCTCGTGGAAAACAGGGTTCGTCGCCAAGTACACCGCCGATTTGTTATCACAAAACAACTTGGCTGTGTGAACCTCTTTGATCCGGAAAGCAGTAAGAAGTTGCTGTAGCCAAATGACTTCTGTGGTAGCATCAGCTAAGCTACGGTACTCTGCTTCCGTACTACTTCGACTAGCCGTCTTCTGCTTCTTGGACTTCCAAGAGATCAATGAAGTTCCCAAGAAAACACAGTAACCCGAAACAGAGCGTCGAGAATCACGACAAGCGCCCCAGCTAGCATCTGCAAATGCATTTAAGCAATTCTCTGTTGTTGCAGAGTAAAACAAACCAAGTCCCGGATTACCTTTGATGTACTTCAGGATTCTTTGTGCTGCATGGAAATGAACATCAGTAGGAGCCTGAAGAAACTGACTGAGCTTATGTACAGCATAAGTAATATCCGGTCGCGTGAGTGTCAAATAAAGGAGTTGACCAATCAGCTCACGATAGGAAGTCGCAGACGCCAAAGGTACACCAGTCTCCTGAGTAAGATTGACATAAGGATCCATCGGAACATCAGCTGGTTTGCAAGCAAGAAGACCTGTATTATCCAACAAGTCCAATGCATATTTCCGCTGACAAACAGAGATGCCTTTAGAGGAGCGAGCAATCTCTAAACCAAGGAAAAATCTCAATTGACCAAGGTCCTTGATCTTGAAAGCGCTATGCAACACAGTCTTGATAGCAGCTAAATCTTCATGATTGCTACTTGCGATAGCAATATCATCAACATAAACAAGGAGAACAGTAATTCCTCTCTTGGTAAACTTGATGAATAAAGCCGTATCAGATGGACATTGTAGAAATCCATCACTAAGCAACACAGAGGTTATCAACTTGTTCCATTGCCTAGACGCTTGTTTTAATCCATATATAGATTTACGAAGTCTGCAAACAGGGTTAGGAGGAAGAACCTCATCAGGACCTGGAGTATAGCCTTGAGGAAGGCTCATATATATCTCTTCCTCCAAGTCGCTGTGTAAAAATGCATTCGAGACGTCCATTTGAGCTAGTGACCATCCTTCTTTAGCTGCTAAGCCCAACATCAGTTTCACACTAGTCAGCTTAACAACAGGGGAAAACGTCTCAATATAATCAACACCTTCGACCTGTGTGTAGCCCTTCGCTACCAAACACCCTTTATAACGCTCAACAGAGCCATCAGAATGGTACTTAATAGTCCAAACCCACTTACAACCAACTACATTCTTACCAGGGGGAAGAGAAACGACGTCCCAAGTATGATTCTGTTTCATAGCCGTAAGCTCCGCATTCGCAGCACCAGTCCATTTCTCAGAAGCCATGGCTTGTTGAAACGTTTTTGGTTCTGTCTCTTGAGAATATGTAAGGATATTGGCACAAAAATGGGTGGAAATTGTATCGTAGGTCAAGACTGAAGAAAGAGGATAGGGTGTGGTGTGTTTCGGAGGTAAAGATGGAGAATTTGTGCAAGTGCACAGTGATACTCGGATAAGTAACTAGGAGCTTTAGGCTGACGCTGTGAACGCCTAGACTGATGTGATGGTAATGCTCCAACAGACACAACAGGATTACTTTGCCGAGTAGTAGAATGAGATGATGCATGAGGTGAAGACAATAAGGATGGATCAGAGGATGATGAATGAATAGGAGATGGCAAAGACAAAGAATTATCATGAATAGGGGAAGGATCAGGAGATGGAACAGGCAAGACAGTATGCTTGAAAAAATCAGGAATGATCGAAGATGCAGTTTTATATGGAAAAACATTTTCATGGAAGATGACATTCCTAGTAATCGAGATGCGATTAGTATCCAAATCTAGTACTTTGTAACCCTTATAACCTGGTGGATAGCCTAAGAAAACAGAAGAAGTAGCCCTAGGAGTGAATTTATGTCTATCCTTTTGTAAAGTACTAACATAACACAAGCAACCAAAAGTCCTAAGCAAAGAATAATCTGGTCTTTTATTCATCAATTTCTCATAAGGTGTCTGATTATTTAACAATGGAGAAGGTGTCCTATTGATTAGAAACACAGCAGTACTCACACAATCACTCCAATAAGCAAGAGGTACATTCGATTGAAATAATAAAGCTCGAGCAACATTTAAAACATGTTGGTGTTTCCTCTCGACTACTGAATTCTGTTGTGGTGTATATGCACAAGAGAAGTAATGTATCATACCAGTTTCTTTAACCAATTCATCAAATAAAAGTTCAGGTGCATTATCACTACGAATAGCTTTTATTCTTTTCTGATATTGAGTAAAAACATGCTGTAAAAACTGTGGAAAAATAGTTGAAACATCACTTTTATTTCTTAAGAAGTAAACCCATGTTGTTCTAGTACAATCATCTACTAAGGTAAGAAAATATCTATAACCGTCAACAGATTCTGTAGAAAATGGTCCCCATATATCTAAATGGACAAGATCAAATGGATGAGAGGACATATGATTATGAAAAGGAAAAGATAAGCGTTTTTGTTTAGCAAGAGGACATACAGGGCAATGACTATCATGTGATATCCTAAGCTTCGGTATAGACAATGCATCAGAAAGAACTTGTAACTTGGCACTTGATGGATGTCCTAGGCGATGATGCCAGAGAGTCGCATCAGATGACAAGGATCCACAAAAGAACTCAGAAGAAGAAGACTCAGGAACGTCGAGAGATGATAGGGATTGTAAATCTAGAATGTAAAGATGATGCATGAGATGACCCCTACCAATCATCGAGTCCTGAGAAAACCCCTGAAGAAAACAGAAAGTAGGATAAAAATGAGCAGAACATTGATTGTGATGAAGTAAACTACTTACACTAATCAGGTTAAAATGAAATTCAGGGACGTGTAAAACATCATAAAGAATCAATGATGCAGAAAAATGTATATTTCCAGAATGATGAATGGGCATTTTATACCATTTGGCAAAGTAACTGTTATGCCTGATATAACACGAACATCCCTAAATCTAGACAAATCACAGCAAACATGACTTGTTGCCCCACTGTCAATTATCCAAAAACCACTAGGCAAAGCAGTTTGTAGTGATGAAAGACAATGATGATGGAAAGTAAGCAAATGATTCTCATATCTCAAGTTAGAAGAAATAGAAAAGACATTACCGGAAGTCAAATTAACAGCCATGACACCTTTTTCAGAGATTGAACTGGAAGACTGAGGAACCGGAGCTATAGGCTCTGAGGCAGCTACTTGAGCAGACATCTGATTCAATTGGTGAATAAGCCCCTGGACCTGAGACTGAGAGAGTTTAATAACATCCAAGCTCATTGGAGAAACTGGTGGAGGAGGATAATATGGAAACTGCTCAGTCGGTGTTCCAGCGAACACATTAGCAACAGTCCGTTGCATATTAGTCTCAGATGGTTTAGACATGGATCTTGGAGCTGTGTAACTCTGACCGCGAGGAGCAAAATAATTAGTAGGTCGATAAGCAGAGTTATTACCACCATTATTAGTGCCACCATTGTTACGATTATAATGCTTGTAGCCAGGAGGATAACCATGGAGACGATAACACTTCTGGATCGTGTGTCCCATCTGACCACAGTGAGTACACAATGGCCTATTACTCCTTGGTCGATACGAACTGTAAGCACCAACAAACTCACCAGACTCATACATTGCTCCATCATAAGATCCAGTCGTCTGAAACACTACATTCTCAGCCTTGACAATCGGCTTGACATTCAGCTGTCGTTCATCTTGTTGAACCATGTTGAAAACTTCATCAATACTCGGGATAGGCTTGAGCATCAATATATGTCGCCTTGTTTGATCAAAACCATCGTTAAGACCCATCAAAAACTTGGTAACCTTACTTCGTTGCTGCAATCTCTCCCATAAAACCGCTGCATTACACTCACAACGCCCACAAGTACAAACAGGAATCTCGATATAATTGGTATATTCCTCCCACAATGTGACTAACTCAGTATAATAGCCACTAACATCCATTGAGCCCTGTTGTAATGATCCTAGACGTTGTTCTATCTCAAACACACGCGGAGCATCATCCTGCTTAAAGCGAGAAATAATACTCCTCCAAATTGCAGCAGCAGTAGGCATATACAATAAACTCGCACCTATCTTCTTAGAAACGGATCCCATTAACCAAGTGCTAACCATATCATTGCATCTTGACCAAGAACCATACGAAGGATGATCAGAAGAAGGTTGAGTAATAGTACCGTCAATGAATCCAAGTTTGTTTCGCACATTCAAAGCCATGCAAACAGATCGTCGCCAAGAATGAAACTCCGCTCCAGTATTGAGGCGATCAGTGACTATCTGGAGCCCAGCATGATCAGTACTGTGAAGATACAACGGATTCTCATAAAGATTGTTACACAAAGACGAATTCGTCACCGGAGCCGCCGTTGTAGTATTCGGAATCGCGGAAGATGAATGAGACGCCATATCGTGTATAGAATCAAAGAATTAACAAAGAGATCGAGTCGAATAAGAGAAATAACAAGAACCGAGCTCGATTAGGTCAAAGAAAAACGAAAAATTCAGATCAAGAGAGATGCAAACACAAAACGAATTGTTGCGAAGAAGATGACGAAACAGAAATTAGCAAAATCCAAAAGAAATTGAATGAGAACGAGATCAATACAAGAGGCACTCATGATCGGAGAGCTCTGATACCATAACAGACTATAACAAACTCTAGATTGAGCTGAGTGAACAAGATTCTAATTTTCATTAATTGTAAACTGTACAGTCTTCTCTGTTTATATACAACATAAGGTTAAGCTAACATGAGCCTAATAATAGCTTAACCTACACCTATCATTCTATCCTGCACAAGAGAGTAGTTATACTCATTATAGATATTTGTATCTAGAATAGCTAGATATAATTTGATCAAGTCAATCAGAGAAACATTCTTAAGTAATCAACCATGCGTTTGTACTTCACGTCCGGATAAAGACAAGAAGCTTCTTCGTCTTCTCCGACTTCGTGATCAGTGAGACATCCTTCGTAGAAGATGTGATAGAAATGTCCTATCCCCGCTTGGTGTGGAATCTCCATTTCTACATACACACATGTAAAGGAAATAAAATAAAATTATGTTACAAGGAAACAATTTTGTTTTTTTATATGTAGTCTTTATTTTCCAGATGGACCTTAACCTGCCCATTAAGTTACATATATATGTTACACTATGATTAGACTTATGTAACCTTAACCTTGCCAACATGATTAAACAATGTTGGCAAGGAAGTCTTTGGCAGAAATATTGGTTTTGTCCAGTTCATTTCCTGTAAGCTTTTCCCATATCTGAACTAATTCGTGAGAACGTTGTTGGGAGGTCTGATGTTCACGGTTTTGTTTAGTGTCCGCGGATCATTTAGTGTCTTTGCAGTATATTTTGCGATATCATCCTCATCCGCAAACACCACTATGCAATAAAACGGTTAAAAATTGATTGGTATAAAATCTAATATTGAAAGAGAGAGAGAAAGAGAAACTTTCTTATTTACCTTTAACATTTCCATCACCGTAAATATTAACTTTTTCCTTTGGTGGAAGTAAAGTTACCATCTAAGAGTATAAGACTATCAAAATAGAAAGAATGCATACTTAGAAACTAAAAACTTACATAAAATTTTCTAAGCATGCATTCTTTCTATTTTGATAGTCTTATCAAAAATATTATTTTTTCTATGTCACTTTTCAAAAATACTCTTTCATAGTTTCTATTTTCAAAAATATCCCTTTTTAATACTCCCTCCGTTTCAAAATATGAGATGTTTAAGCCAAAGCACGCATAATAAGAAATGTTTACTTTTAAAAAGTTTCACCAATCAAAAACAAGACTGCATAAAATAAATAATAAGAAAATATAAAATTAGTCTAAAAGTTGCCTCAAAAATTGAAAACATCTTATATTATGAAACAAACAAAAACTTCTAAAACATCCTATATTATGAAACGGAAGGAGTATATATAATGACTAACTTGTAAAACCTAAACCCCAAATACTAAACCGTACCTCCTATAAACTATAATTTAAATGTAAAATAGAGAACATAAACCTAAAACAATTCTAAAAATTAGTTTAACATATTGTAATTGTGTAAAAGAGAGCAAAAATAAAAAGTTAAAAAAAAAGAGGTATCTTGAAAAAAAGAAGAAGTATTTTTGAAAAAAAAATATCTCAAAAAAGACATTTCTAACAAATAATCTCTACAGTTGAAGTCGTTAATTATAAATCTGAATTCATCTATTGTCTTTGTAATTTTTATTTTTTTTAAAAGATTGTTCCAAATATTGAAAAAAACAAGTCCACCATCCAAAACACTAGTCTTATTTTTATAAATGAACTCAATTCGTATTTTCTGAAATTTTAACAGTTAACTAAAACAAACCTAGCTCTTTGTAAATTACTCCCTCCGTTTCAAAATATAAGATGTTTTGAATGAAAACACGTAGATTAAAAAATAACCACTTTAAAAAAGTTCAACCAATCATAAACAAGACTGCATAAAATAAATAATAAGAAAATATAAAAATAATCTAAAAATTACTTAAAAAGTTGAAAGCATCTTATATTATGAAACAAAGAAAAACTTCTAAAACATTCTATATTATGAAAGGGAGGGAGTATAATTTATAAACACATGATATTGTAGGTGGAAACCTAAGTCTCTCAATAATTTGACTAATTATATTTATAACTAATGGTCTCACGACACCTGATGATTCCAATAGACCTTTCTGACAGCGATTATGGTTCTAACTCGCGACATGTTTTGGTGGGTATTCGCTAATACTTTAAACAGAGATTAATTAGCCGGGTTTAATTTTTACTTTTAGCATACTTTTGACAAAAACAGTTTAAACTATTTATGACATTAACTGTCTTGACTTTAGAAAAAACAATTCACCAACTCTTCTCTACTGGGAATTTGACAACAACTAAGCGTGAGCAGATTTTTCTCTCCATAATTTATTTCTTACCAGTAAAAAAAAAGAAAAGAAGCCTATTTATGCATGCATTCATTTACAAACCATTCGTTTGAAATTCTAGCTATATTTATTCAATTCTAATAGTCACAAATAATCCCCTAATCTTGTATATCATTCGTACATACAAATTGGTATTTTGTTGTTGTTGTTACGCTTCGATAATCCGGCATATATATATACACACACGAATTTGTTAAAGGTATGTATAGATTAAAAACAATAGATTATTCGAAGGTGTACTAGTTTTGTAAATCTCTAAATGCTCCGAAGTTGGTGAACTGTCGGTGTTATAGATTATGATCCACACGCGGTGCAATCTTGTGAGTCCCATCCAAGTATTTAACCTTATTTTGTGATGTGTAACTTACAAGTGATCATCTGGCCTTTTTACACAATTTCTTCAGATTCAAGCTTTTGACTATTGGTTTTTATATTGTTCTTGGCAATGAAGTTATAGTCCTTATTTGTTCACCTATTCTCGACATTCATCGTATGAAAGATGAAAAATTAAATTGTGAAGGATGAAAAATTAAACTATATAGACAACGAAATAATAAGGAACTTAAGAATTAAACCTCCACTACAAAAAAATAACTGTTTAACATCATTTATTTTATATATTTGTATCAGATTTAAATGATATAAAAATTATTTACATCAATTTAACAAATGATTTACATTTTGTTGATGCAAATAATTTGCATCGGTTTACTGAAACTGATGTTAATATACAAAATATTTACATCGATTTTCTTAAATGATGTTAACATGTATCAGTTACAAAAAGTGATCTAAATTTTGCATCGGTTATTATAAATAACGTGAGTATGTGTTACGGTTATAATAAATGATGTTAAATATTTCTATTAATTATTTAAAATTAATTTTGGTTTGTTATTTGATTTTAATAAATCGATGTTAAAATTAATTTCAATTTTTATAAATAAATTTGGTAATTGAGTCATTTACATAAATAATTAAAAATAAAATAGAATACTTTTCGTCTAAATTAAAATAACTGAAGAAATTGTGGTACAAATGTACAATTACAAAAATAATAATTAAATTACAATAGTTGACCAAAACAACAAAATTACTTAATAAAAAAAATTAGAGAGGATAATAAAAGAGATTACGGCAACTCAAGCGGCCAAAATCTTAACTCCGGCCAGAATCTTAAGCCCAGCCATAACAACCACTGCTTCCGCGCTCCGCGGTCAAGAAACTACACCTCTCAACAAGCCACCGTCCCTAATTGTTTGTACCGAGGATTATGCAGTTTAAACAAATAAAGAGTTTGTGGGAAAGAGCGAGCGAGTCCTTTATTAATCGGGGAAAACGTGAGATCGTCACTTAAACAAATCGTGCTAGAGCTTGTTAGTCCACAGACGAACTAGTAAGCTTAAAATGACGAACTGAAAACAAGACGAGTTATACGAAAGATAATAGCAGTTTTCGATGCAAAGTATTGCTCTGGGGGTATTGTCCGCGGGTCAGGATGATGATCCCAATAAATGCCTTCTCCTTTTATAGGAGACTGTTGACCTAGGAGAGTTTAGGGTTTCCTCTACGAATTCCCGAGATTGCCCTTCTGCGGGAATTAATGACCTGCATCCAATCTTGCTGGGCCGAGAATGCAACTAATGAGTGTCGTTGGGCCGAGTGGCATATTGGGCGTAGCCCATATCCAACAATAGTCCCCCCCTTAGTCCGGAGAGTGGCAGTCTTTCTGCGATCGGCGGGCATGCTTAAATTGTCCGTAATATGCCTGCTCGGCACAGATTGTCTCGGTTTGCCTTTAGGGAAGAAATTGCTGTAGTAGCTCTTTTTGTAGATGCCAGGCTCGTCTTTCGAGAAATTCCGTGCATATCCAACGGTCCTTACTTTGAGCGCGGTATTCGATGAATTTCCGGAAATGGGGCATGTCGCAGATCGAGGTGACGGATTACGACAGTAAAATTTCCGTTTTATTTACTTATTTATGTCTCTCCTTCTCCTCCTTTTTCTTCACTTCCTCTTCTCCATAAAAAGGTAACTTTCTCTCTCTATCTTTTTATTTTTTTTTTATGCTTTCACTTCTTTCTCTCTCTACTTTTCTCTCCCCTTTGTTTGGTCACATTCCCTTGGAAACCTAGCATCCGCCGCCGAGCTTCCCATCGTGAGATCGCCGATGGTCGGCTCAATACCGTCGGATTATTTGGATCGGCAATGGTCGGCCGCCACCGTGGATCGTTCAGCTCGGCCTTGTGGGATTGGTCATTCCTCGTCGAAGCACGCATCCGTCGAGGGGGACTACGCCAAATGGAGCTCGGCGCCGCCTCTCGACTCCATCATACAAAGCTCGGCGCCGGCACTCGATTCCGCCGACTGCGAGGTCGGCCGCGAAGATGATTTCGCTAAACGGAGCTCGACCGCCACTGTGGATCGTTCAGCTCGGCCTTGTGAGATCGGCCGTTCCTCGTCGGAGCACGCATCCGTCGAGGGTGACTCCGCCAAATGGAGCTCGGCGCCTCCCCTTAGTTCCGCCGTACGAAGCTCGGCGCTGTCCCTCGATAATGCCGGCTGCGCGGTCGGCAACCGTGAGGCGAGGTTGGGCAATGCCGGCATAGATCCTCCCGATGGTGGAGATCTCCGAGGTCGGCTGGTCGAGGGTGAGCTCGGCAGATCGCATGAGTGGGCGATGGGATCCGTCGGTCGCAAATCTAGTGAGGTCGGCGCGTTTTTGATTGGTTCCAATGGCGAGGAAGGAGATCGGCCGGTTGGTTTTGAGCTCGGCGCGAGCAGTGGGGATCGATCTGACAGAGGAGGAGGTTGCGTTTGGGCAGAGCCGAGGTTGGCGTAGAGGCCTCCGTAGGTCGATTTGATGGTTTCAATAACGGTTGTTGTGCGAACGACGCCGACTCTGATGACGGCGATCCCGATCTTATGATGGGAGGTCGCGAGGTCGGCGTGTCTCACAGGAAAGATTGCCGTCCTCCGACGAGCTGCCGATTGCCAACGCACGCGCGTGGTAAAACTCTTGCGGGAATCCGACGCGCTTTCTCCCAAGAATACGGGGTTTATAAAGATGTTTTCGATGACGTTGGTATCGACATTGGAGCAGAGTGTGGAGATCTCGACAGTCTGGCCAACGAGTACAGTTTCGCTGATATTCTCGATTTCAGCGGGGATAGCGATAGTGGTTCTGGTGGGAGTCCTATGGATGTTGTTCCGGCCGAGGATACTGATCCTCGTTCGGCTGTTTTGGGTCTCAGTGCTACGTCGATTGGTGCCGATCTTTCAATCGGTCCGGCCGATCACGGTCCTTCGTTGTGCACATCGGATAGTATTGCCGAGATGGCGCGGTGGTGTAAGATGCCCGAGGGATTGGTTTTCCGGGTTCCTGAGTCTCACGAACGTCCTTGGACGCCTCCGACAGGTTTCATCGCGCTTTTTGAGCATTACTTTACTGAATGCGGTCTTTGGTTCCCTTTGTCGGAGTTTTTGATACGCTATTGTGCGAGGCGTAGGATCGCCATTTCTCAGCTTTCTGTGGGGGGTATCCGTAATGCGGTCGGTTTGGCGATACTTGATACCAACTGTGGTATAGAGGTTGACGTGCATTTTCTGGAAGAGGCGACCAAGTTCACAAAAGTTAGAGGTAGTCCGGGATACTTCTACACCAGTGCTAGATCGGGTCATCAGATAATCGTCGGGGCCGAGAAAAAGATTCGTCGTTGGCAACGTTATTTTTTCTTTGTCAAGCGGGACGAGATTTCGTTTGACGATCTTGATGTGTTTTGTGCTACTGAGTGGAATATGTTTTCCGGTAGCTTCATAGTTTCTTACTCGTACTTGTTTGACTGTCACCCGACTGGCTTCTGACCCTTTCCTTGTTTTTGTTGGTGTTTGCAGAGCCTGTCGTCCGTTTGCGCGCTCATCCTCCAGGTTTTTTCGATAATCTTAGACAGATTCGAACACTAGGGGCACTTCAATTGCCTTCGATTACTCAGAGATCTCGTGAGTTTCCTCCTCATTTTGTTGTATCGATTGTTGCTTTCCTTAATGGTTATTGGATTGTTATACTTTTGTTTTCCTTTTTAGGCCTACCGCGCTTAGGGATGGGAAAAGTTAACACTCGTCTTCCTCGATACGTCGATCAGTTCAAGAAGGCCGTTGAAGCTGGGTCTTCTTTGCGTGCTGCAGACACTGAAGTTGCCGACCCGTCGCCGGGTGGAGGTGCCGATCCGCGAGTTGCAGGGGATCTGAGGTCGGCGGAGGTTGGCGCCACCCGTGCTGACAAAAGGGCTGCCAAGGTTCCTGCTGTCGTTCCGCGTGGGCAGAAGTCACGTGGCGAGGCTTCTGATGCTCTAGCGATCGTTGTCGCTGATTCTGGGCGTCCTACTCCATCGAGGAAGAGGGCTTCTCATGGTGAGGTGGTTGTTCCCGAGCCCGAATCGTCCAAGAGATCTAGGAGGGATGGTATTCCGCGCGACACCACTGAGATTGATGATTCATTCTCCTTTTCTTACAAGACGAAGGATGAGTTGTTCATCAACAACGCTGTTGCTTGTGGTGAGCTCGCTAGCAAGGTTCGCGGGTCGTTTGACCCGCTCCCCTCTGTGGGTTCTCTCTACGATCCCGAGCTGTATAGATCGTGGGCTCGGAAACACTTCCAGGTTGGCATTTGTCTTTATTTTTTGATTGAATTTTCTCAATTATTATCTTAATTCTTTATTCCTCGCATTTCTGGATGGTGGTGGCGTGAACCGCATGGTCGTCTCGTACGAGCGTCGCATTGCCGAGCTGGAGAAGCAACTTGCTGATTCTCGTACTTCTGAACCATCGAGGAGATCGGCTGAGGAGCTTCGTCAGGATCTCGATAAAGAGCGAGGGGTTTCTACTGTTCTCACGAAGCAAAATGCCGGTTTCAGGAAGCAAGTAGCCGATCTCAAGGCTTCTCTTGACGCTTCTCGCTCTCGTCTCGAGCAGTTCGAGGTTGATCACGCGTTTCAGAAGGCGCAGTTGCAGCAGCTGCAAGCGGAGCGGCATGGCATCGACGTCGAGGTTGCTGGCTACAGGTCTCGTATTGAGAGGATGAGGAAGCATATTCTTGATAACAGAGCCGCGCAGGAGTCCCTTCTGACCTTGAGCCAGGTGAGCGGCACCTATGATTGTCTTCAGGAGTTGGCGAATAGTGGTACGATCGTTCCGTCGAAGACTTTGCTCGGCTTGGAGGCTGATGCGAAGATGTGGGAGGACAAGGTTCTTGGTTTCGATATCGCCGACGTTCTGGACAGCGACCTCGAGGCTCTCCCAGAGACTGCGATCGTTCCTACGAACCTTCAGGCGGCGGAGGTTCCCGTGATCGTAGGAGAGGAGGTCGTCATGGCAGGGGCACCTGCGGGATCGGACGCTCAGGTTGCTGCTGAGCAGTGACTTGCTTTTATCTTGTTCTATTAGGACCTATTCCCGTTTGGTAACGGATGTTGGGCCGTTTAGGCGATGTATTTTTCTTTTTGAACCTTTGCATTATGATTGGACTTGTTTTATGTGTTGTCTGCTGATTTTATGATATGTGTCCATCGTTCTATGGATGTGTTCTTCGAGAATTGCGGTATTGATTGCTTTGCCTCGAAAATTGCACTATTTGTTCTATAAATTGGCCTTCAAGTTGCTCATTTCTCATCATCCTCCTTTCTTGTTTTAAAGATAAATCTCTCCTTTTGAAGGGTAGTTGAGATCGGTAATATGCCTGTGAAAACGAGGTCGGCGTGGCTGAGGAGGGCGCGAGAGCGGCTCTCCGTGAGGTCCGACGACGTAATTCGTTCCGAGATGGAGTTTTATCGTGCTCAGATCCAGAGGTTGAGAGCTTACATTCTTGCTACGCGTCGAAAGTTCGAGCGTCATTTCTGGTTTCATCGTGTTGACGGAGTTATCGGATATCTTGAAACTATGATCGACGAGGGATTTTTGGTCCCGAAATGGAGGTGGGATCGTTTGTTAGAGGAGCGCTCTCGTCGTGAGGAGTCAATGGCTGAGGTGGAGATTCCCGTCCTTGAACCGGACGATCTCGATCCTATTGGGAGCAGGCCCTTTGAAGGTCGGCCCGAGCTCGATGCATGCCGGACTCGGGTCAACATATTGCGTCGTTATATTATTCAGTTAGAGTGCACGGACCATTTCTTCGTTGAAAGCAACCGTGCTGAGGGGATTCGCTCGTATCTCGAGGAGATGGCTGCTAGGGGTGCGAATGTCCCGATGGACACGCTGGAAAGTCTGCGGAGGGAGTGCCAGGTCTGGCATGTGAAATTTCCGAGCTCGAGTTTGATAAACCCTCCGATGCCGATCTGGGATTTGAAGACTAAGTTTGCACTTTGAGACTTGTTCGTTTTGTTAGTTTTGTTTGCCGAATGTGGCTTTTCGTGTTTGGCTTTCGTTGCCTTGTCTTTTGTGTTTTTTTTTTTTGAAATAAGGATGTTTATTGAATGAAAATGTTTTTGTGTATTTCCTATCTTTGGTATCGAGTTGTATTTTACGGTGCAAGACGTCTCCTGGCTTATCCTGTTACGTGTTTCGAATACCAAATGTTTAGGGTGGTAGTTGAGATGAGCTCGTCGTACCTTTTAGGTGCGGCTCTGGTGTCCGGCTTACCCTGTGTGTGCCACGAGGTCGGCAAGAGAGTGCAAGTAAGAACTTTGCTTATACAAACTTAACCGCCTGCTAGCTGAATGCGATCTGGGTCGGCTTATTTATGCAGATTATTTCACTGCTGCATCCATGAGGAACGCGTTTTAAATCGTTCCCTTGGCCAGAGGGTCGATGTAAGAGCTGGACATCTCGCGGAGACGGACTCGTTCGAGAGAGCTCGTGTGTTTTGATAGGTTGAAACTTTTATTTTTAATTTTTTGGTATAGCTGTGCCGTGTGACGGGCTGCCTACGTACCCTTAGAAAAGGGATCAAGCCATTCGTAGTTCGTATTACAAAGGGAGAGCTCGGTAGTACGAGCGTTCTTTTTTTTTTTTTTTTTTTTTTTTTTTTTTTGTAAGCGAGTTCTAATGGTAATAGCGTTTAAGGTTGCCGGAATTCCATGAGCGAGGGATTGGTGTGCCGTCCATGGCGAGCAGCTGGTAGACGCCGGGGGTGACGACCTTGGAAATCAGGTATGGGCCTTCCCAATGAGCGCCCATTTTTCCTGCGTTGAGCTCGGCCGTGTTCTCGAAGACTTTTCGGAGGACGAGGTCGCCTTCGTCGAAGTGGCGTGGCTTCACCTTCTTGTTGTAATATTTAGCGGCTTGCTGTTGATAGTTCTGAATTCGAAGAAGAGCCTTGTCGCGTTCTTCTTAAAGGGTGTCGAGGGTATCAAGCATCATCTTAGTATTGAGAGTGGGATCGTGCACGAGCATTGAGCGTCGTAAGCTAGGTACGCCGATTTCCTCTGGTGCGAGGGCTTCCATTCCATGCGCAAGGGAGAACGGTGTCCTTCCCGTTGATCGGCGCGGGGAAGTTCGGTGCGACCATAGAACGCCATCGAGCTCGTCGGCCCAGAGACCTTTCTTATCTTCGAGTCGTTTCTTTAGTCCGTCAATGATGGTCTTATTGGTCGCTTCGGCCTGTCCGTTGCCTTGTGGGTAGCGGGGGGTCGACTTGCTCAAACGGATTCTCCACTTCGCGCAAAAACCTTCGAATTGGAGCGAAGTGAATTGCGCGCCGTTGTCGGTGACGATCTCATACGGAATTCCGTGCCTGCAGATGATGTTCTTCCACACAAATTTCTGGACTTCGTTTGTTGACGGGACGCAGGGAGAGGTCCAACGATATCCATTGCCCATCGCATAAAAGGATATGGTGGAGAGGTCGTTCTCAACAGTTCGGTTGGCGCGTGGATGATCGGAGCGTGGCGCTGGCATTTCTCGCATCTAGCGACGAACTTATCGCAATCGTCGTTCATTGTTGGCCAATAATGACCATTGTTGCGTATGCGTTGTGCGAGCGCGCGACCTCCTGAGTGATTACCGCCGGAACCTTCATGAACCTCTCTCATTACATCGTTGATTCCTTCGGGACCGACGCAAGTCAAAAGTGTAACAGATGCTGTCCAACGGAAGATGTTGCCATCGAGAAGTGTGTAATGCGCGCAGCGAGTTCGAAGGCGCCGGGCCTCCCACTTGTCTGAAGGGACGATACCGTCTGCGATAAAACAATGGATTTCTTCTTGCCAATCGTGTGGTCGCTCGTGAAGTTCAGGATTGGGTTGGGCGTGCGATGATGACGCTTGCTCGTGAGATGGTGACGATTGTTCCTGAGACGATGAGGTTCGTCCTTCGCTGGTTGCGGATCCCTGCTCGGCCGAGCACTCCACAGGTGGCACATTTGTCGGTGGTTCGATGACGAATAGCGTGAGTATGGGGTCGCTGTCCTCTGTTCTTTGCTTTTTCGAGACTTGATCGCTGAAAGTCTCGTGCTCGATGAGCTGTTGTTTCTTTTTCTTATCTTGGATGCTGGGCTCGGCGTGCGCGAGGAGATTGATGCTTGGTCGATCGATGCTCTCGACAGGGATTACTCGGCGTAAGTCGGGATCGGAAGTGGATGCGAGGACGGCCAGAGCGTCGGCCGGTGCGTTGTCACTTCGGGGAATTTTGTTCAGCTCGAATGTCTCAAAATTGTTGGACATATCTTGGACAACTCGGAGGTAGGCATCCATGCGGTCATTCTTCGCCTCGTAATCGCCGCTAAACTGGTGAATTACCAGCTGTGAGTCACAAAAGACTTGTATCTTTTTCACCCCTATTCCACTTGCCAATCGCATTCCGGTGATTAGGGGTTCGTACTCGGCCTCGTTGTTGGAGGCGGGAAAGGCGAGCCGGAACGATTGTTCGAGTACTTCGCCCGTTGGCGAGACGAGGTGAATGCCGATCCCGGAGCCGTGACGAGAGGATGCGCCATCCACGTGCAGTGTCCACTTCTCCTCTCGCGGACAGCCGAACTCTAGCTCGGGGCTGAGATTTTACACAAGTGCGGTTTTTATATTCGATGTCGTACTCGCTGAGTTCCACTGCCCACTTCGCCAGGCGGCCTGATTGACTGGGGCTGTGGAGGATGGTTCGCAGAGGTTGGTTGGTTAAGACTTCAACAGTGTGGGACTGAAAATACGGCCGAAGCTTCCTGGCCGAAATTACTACAGCGTAAGCGAGTTTTTCCAACGTGGGATATCGGAGCTCGGCTCCGTCTAAGCTTTTGCTCACATAGAAGATTGGGTGTTGTTCTCCTCTGTCCTCCTTGATTAGTACGCCACTGACCGCCGAACCGGAGACAGCGATGTACAGATATAGAGTTTCGCCCTGATCGGGCTTTGCTAGGACAGGGGGAGTAGCTAGGTAGTGCTTGAGTTCTTGGAAAGCAGACTCGCACTTCTCATCCCATTCGAACTTTTTGTTGCTACGAAGCAACTGGTAGAAAGGTAGACACTTATCGGTAGAGCGTGAAATAAATCTGTTCAGGGCAGCGATCCGCCCGGTGAGGCGCTGAACTTCTCGGGTGTTGCGTGGAGATGGAAGGTTGGTGAGCGCCGAAATTTGTTTCGGGTTAGCTTCGATACCTCTCTTCGTGACGAGGTATCCTAAGAATTCTCCAGAAGTCACGCCGAACGAACACTTGGCTGAGCGAGATGCAAGACGTGATCAACGGCCTGGGTTGACTTGACCAGCATATCATCGATGTAAACTTCCATGGTTCGTCCGAGCTGCTCGGCAAACATGCGGTTGACGAGACGCTGATAGGTTGCACCAGCGTTCTTGAGGCCAAATGGCATAACCTTGTAACAATAAGTTCCTTGATCGGTGATGAAGACCGTTTTCTCCTGATCGTTCTTGTGCATCATAATTTGGTTGTATCCGGAGTACGCATCCATGAATGACAAGAGCTCGTTCCCCGCGGTTGCCTCGACTAGTTGGTCGATGCGTGGCAGGGGAAAGCTATCCTTTGGACATGCCTTGTTGAGATCGGTAAAATCGACACACACTCGCCACTTGCCGTTCTTTTTCTTAACCACTACAGGATTGCTCAGCCAGTCAGGATACTTAACCTCACGGATGGATCCAGCCTCGAGTAATTTCTTGACCTCCTCGTTAACGGCGGCGGTACGCTCCGGTCCGAGCTTTCGACGCCTTTGTTTTATCGGTTTGAACGTCGAGTCCACATTGAGCTCGTGGCATGTTACATTTGGGTCGATGCCGGTCATACTGTTCATGCTCCATGCAAAGGTCGCTGCGTTCTGGCACAGGAACTTTACGAGCTCGTCCTTGATTGGTTGTGGTAGGTCGGCTCCGATTCCCACGCATCGAGTTGCGTCGAAAGAGTCAATGTTTACTTGGACGATTGATTCGGAGTTAGGGCGAACGCGACCGTCTGGGCGCTCGGCTGAGTTCGAAACGGTGAACGTCCGGGCGTGTCGTTGTTGACGCTCGATGATGAAGCAGGTTCGTGCTACCAGCGGGTCCCCTTGTAGTGTAAATATTCCTCTAGGAGTTGGGAACTTTACGCACTAGTGGTAAGTTGACGCCACGGCCTTCATCTTATGCAACCAAGGAGTGCCGAGGATGACGTTGTATACGATCGGCTTATCGACGATAGCAAAGTTGATACAATGCATCGTCCCGCCCACATAGACCGGCAGCATGATCGTACCTTCCGTCATTACTGTGTCGCCGTCGAATCCGGTGAGGGGTTGAACATCGTGTTTGGTGGCCCGCAAGTCTATTTCCATTTGAATGAGCACGTCTTTGAAAATGACGTTTACCGAACTTCCTGTGTCGATCAAGATTTTGGTGACCATGCTCTCGCCGATCTCCATTTCGACCACCAGTGGGTCGTTATGAGGTCCAGTGAGACCTGATGCGTCGGCTTCTGTGAACACGATTGGGTCGGAGTTCGTAGTAGGTGGCGTGCTTTGAGCTAACCATCCTCGCTTGGCCTCTAGTCCCCGTCGATAAGCTTTGATAGAACGGACCGAGTCACAGCAAGTCGCCAGACCACCCATGATCATGTTTATTCTTCGGCGTGGAGCCGGAGCGTTGGCATCCTCAGTTCGCTCGGGATTCCTTTTATGGGTTGGTGGGGGCGGAGGTAGAATTTCAGGTCTCGGTTGTGGTGCGGGAGCGGCGTTATATTGCTTGCTCGGGTTTTCGTTCTCAGGATTGAAGAAATGGTTATCCCTGTGAGCGGCTATTTGTCGTCGCTCGAGATCGACGTCAATATGGCCTTCTTTAAATTTGTCGAGCAATATTTGTTGGAGGGTGCGGCACTCTTCTGTTGAGTGTCCTGCTCGCTTGTGGTATTCGCAATATTTGTTGCCACCCTTTCCTGATGGGTCTCGGACCCACTTGTTATTCCAGGGCCTTGATGAAGATGCCTTGGGATCTTGATTACTAACTGCAAACGTTTGGACTTTCTTTCCTTTGTCCAACTTGTCGGTGTATTCTTTGTCGAAGTGTTGTCGAGGCTCGTGATGCTCGTCTTGTGCCTTCTCTTTTCCTTTGGACGATTTAGGGGCCGGGGGTTCTGGACGGTTTGTCCTCGATGCCTTCTCTTCGTCTAACTCTATGTATCTGTTAGCGCGGTGTAGTGCGTCATCCAGGGTCAGGGGCTCGTGTATTATGATATCTTCCCTAAATCGGGAGCCGTGAGCGAGAGCATTTCGGAGAGCCGATATTGCTGTGTCGTCGGCAATCGAGAGCTTTGACACGATTCTTTTAAACCTCTCCATGAAATCTCGGAGAGATTCGTTGTTTCGCTGGAACATGTTCCAGAGATCGACGTTCGACGCGCCCCGAATCATGAATGTAGAGTGGTGTTGGAGAAAGGCGGTGGTGAGCTCGTGATAGCTCCCTATCGAGTTCGGCGGGAGCCGGGAGAACCACCCTAGAGCCTCATGGGCTAAATTCTCAACGAACAGCTGGCAGCAGCCAGCCTCGTACTCTTCGTCACTAAAGTGAGTTCGGCTGATTGCAAAACTCATTGACGTCAAAAATGGTTTCGGATCGTCTAATCCATTGTACGGGGTGAACTTGAACTTGTTTACGTAGCGGACTTGAATGCGGGAGATTCGCGCCGTGAACGATGAGCGTTGGACTTCTTCGAGCACTCGATCGAGGTTGGGAGCAGAGCTCGTGGCTTGATGGACTCTGGAAGAGAGTTCGTGGACCATCGCCTCTAGGCGTCGTATGGTTTCATCCTTGAAGTCGGCTTCGGGCTGTTGTTGGATCGGCAATGTCGGAGTCGGCGGGCTACCGCTCCTTTGGTCATGGCCGTCTCGCAGCTCCTCATTTGGCTCCTCTCGACCGCGGCGATCAACAGATCCTACGATAATGGATGTCGGGCGGCGTCTGTGGCCGTCGTATCGGTCCTCCACAGAAGGTTGCGCTGGGGGAGGATTCTCGTTCTCGTTGGCGGGACTGCTGTCGTTTCGGCGCTCGCCCCTCCTTCGTTGGAGCCTGCTGATTTGGTTCTGCGAGGCCTCTTGTGCGGCTGCGATGGCCTCGAGCCGTTCGTTCGTTCGTGTTTCCTGGCCATCAAGACGACCGAGAATGATCTGCATCATATCGTCGAGTCTGTTTCTTTGTACAGGTAAGGGAGAAGCGGCGCTGGGGGGAACGGTAGCGTTGGTGAGAGCGGCGGTTAGGAGGGCAGCGGCGCTGGTAACCAGCTGGTCTGCGACAGGTCCGGCTCCGGCGTGCGCAGCTACGGGAGGCTCGGAGGATGTGTCAGGCGCCGGCGGAGAGACTGTGCTCGGCAGTGGGCCCTCGTCTGGGCTCGGCAGGGAACTCGGCAGGGAGCTCGGCAGGGAGCTTGGCAGGGAGCTCGGCAGGGAGCTCGGCAGGGAGCTTGGCAGGGAGCTCGGCAGGGAGCTCGGCAGGGAACTCGGCAGGGGAACAGTTCGCGTTCTCGTTCGCCCCCATCGCTGCCCCGTTGGTTGCTCCGTTGCTTCGTCGAAGTTTTCGCTGGGGTTCGTCATGACCTTCGAGATTTCGAGAAAGTGAGGATCGTCGGTTTTGAGTCGTTAAAAGAAACGTTTTACTCTTGCCCCACGGTGGGCGCCAGTTGTTTGTACCGAGGATTACGCAGTTTAAACAAATAAAGAGTTTGTGGGAAAGAGCGAGCGAGTCCTTTATTAATCGGGGAAAACGTGAGATCGTCACTTAAACAAATCGTGCTAGAGCTTGTTAGTCCACAGACGAACTAGTAAGCTTAAAATGACGAACTGAAAACAAGACGAGTTATACGAAAGATAATAGCAGTTTTCGATGCAAAGTATTGCTCTGGGGGTATTTTCCGCGGGTCAGGATGATGATCCCAATAAATGCCCTCTCCTTTTATAGGAGACTGTTGACCTAAGAGAGTTTAGGGTTTCCTCTACGAATTCCCGAGATTGCCCTTCTGCGGGAATTAATGACCTGCTTCCAATCTTGCTGGGCCGAGAATGCAACTAATGAGTGTCGTTGGGCCGAGTGGCATATTGGGCGTAGCCCATATCCAACACTAATCACTCTCCTTCACCAAAACAGCCATTCGCCACGAAAAAACACATTTAACCTGTGCTGCACCAGGACTACTGTGAAAGAAAGATGCCCCGGTTGGATTCACTCCCAATCTTCGCAAGAAGAACATGTCTCCTCCGTAAAGCACCAGTACAAGAACTCTACATCATCATCATATGGAACACATTAGAAAAACAAATCTTTGAGATGCCGACAGGAGTGTTCTTTAGCGGAGAGGTTCAACATCTTCACCGGAGAGATAGAGCTTATTCAGAGAAAGCTGGAGTGCTGGACTCAAAGAGAAGTTTGATGTCACATTAATGTATATGACATCGAAGATGAGGAAAAGTTTGTTTTTAGCTTTTGATTCTCGTGTAGGTTTTATCACTTAGGAGATATTATTGTCAATGCTAAATATTGTAACAAAAAATTTTGAATCTGAATTAGAAGATATTTTACTTGCCATAAATTTCGGTTAACAATTATGTTTGCTAAAAGTCTCCCGCACAATAGAAATTTATTACCACTCAGTTTATTGGATATATATATATTCTATCGTTTACTTAACAATTGATGCAAACATAATTATTTCAATATTTAAGTTTTTTTATTCAAGTAAAATTGGTTTTATTAGTCTCAAATGTTTTAAATGAGGCAAATTAAGGTAAAAATACATCAGTTTTAACAATTGAAACTAAATCGCATAATTAACTTTGGCGTAATTTATATGAATTTTATTAGCATCATTTATTATTGATGTAATTTTTTTCCTAAAATTTTTAAGTGATGTTAGTAAATACATAAATTATTTAAGTGAGGGAAATATATATATATTTGTATCAGTATTTTGAAAGTGATACAAACGAATATAAACTTGCATCAATTTTGATGAATTGATGTAAAATAAATTAATATTAATATCAATTATCATTAATGATGTTAAATTAGATATTTTGTATCAATTATTAATAAGTCATTTAAATTAGTTTTATTTAGTTTTTTGATACAATTTAATTGATGTAATCCATCCATTTTTTTTGTAGTGCTCGACTGCTAACGCAGTTTATTGTGTTTATTTGTGTTGACAATTGACATGTAACGTTTACAAAATTTTGAACTTCTTCCTTTTAGAATATTTTATAGTACTAGAATATAAAATCAAACGCCTAGTGAAGTCAAGTGGGACTGTCGGAGTTTCTTCTTTTGTTTGCGTTTACGAATCAAGTTCTTTTTTCTAATTAGAACACTCAAACAAAAATAAAAAAAAATACAAAAATGCATACGACAACCTACAATTCAATATTTTAAGAAATCTGTTATTTATAGCTTATTACTACAGTTCACCAAATATCAATAAACAGCAGAAAAAAAGAAAAGACTGATGACGATGAGCGAATTTAACTCTACGTCATCCGGTTTTTATAGTGTTTTTCTTCTGTCAACCTCGCAACAAACCATGGTGATAGATTTACATACCAAACAGTTTTTTTTTCAAAATTAACTATTATAAACCAAAGACAACAAAAACATGATTTTAAAAGAAACAAAAATTGTCTTAAAGATACGAAAAAGCTGGTCAATCGATAAGAAATTGTATCATCTTAGTGAACAACTCAAAAATGGTTCGTTACAAAAAAAAATTCTTCTTGACAATATGTATAGACTTCTAAATTGCGAATTCCGATTAATATTTACGCAAAAATATATACGATATTTCCGGTCAAATGGAAAATATAAGGTAAGAAAATATATTTGGAAGAAATGTGAATGAGAAACATGAGATTACGGATTACGTGCCTTTTTCTCCAAGCGGGGCTGTCGACTATATAAAAATAGAAGATAATGGAAGAAAAACAATTATGACAAATCGATAAGAGAAGAAGGACGATGGGGTTTGGTGAGAGCACCATGATTAGTTGTGTGTGGTGCCATGTGTGAATATTTTGTGTTATATCCTCTGAAAAAGAAATCATTTAAATTTGTGTTATGTCCTTAATTATAACATTGGTTTTACAGTTTCAGGTTTCGATTAGAGATGGAACCATACGATGAAGTGCGCAGTTTTAATAGTAACAAAATTATATACCTACGACTATAATGTAAATTGCCATTTAAAGTTTCGCACAATATTCAACATATTGGTAATTGGAGGAGATACAACATGTTAAAGTAAGATTTAGCATATGAAATATGTATATAATACTAAGATTTAGCATATTAAATATTTATATATTCAAATAAATATATTTATAACTGCATTAAATAAAACAAGGCATTATATTATCACCCTAATGTTTTGGTGGATACTCTTATTAGTTTATAAGAGAATTCTTCACCGGATTACTCAGTTGGATTTGTTGAATAATGTTTTAGTTGATTATTTCAAAATTTGCAGTGTCAGTGTATTTGTTGAACCATCTTTAGCAAAAGTAATGTATTTGTTTAAAAAGCCAACCGGTTTAAATTTATGCATAATTCTTGACGAAAGTCAGTTGTAGATAAATAAAGAAAAGCAAAGTCTATAATCTTCTCGAAAACATGCACATTCAAACTTAAGTTACTTAACAATATGTAAACTCAAATGCCAAATGCCAAATCTTATGACTTTTAAACTTACATAAAATATTAATAAATTAATTAGTAAGAATTCAACAAAAGTAGTTGGAATCTAGAAGTTAATTAAATAATGGAACTTTATGATCTGCATCTGACATCTGTCGATGTTCGTCACCACACTACCAATAGGACAACATGCAACAGCTACGCTCGGACTAGGAAGAATTATAGTGGGATTCTTATATCTTATAGGCTCTTGATGGGCCTTATAATGTAAATCAAGCCCATACTTAGAAAGACTTATTTAATCACCTAAATAAATTTGACTATTTTAGACTTTTAGTGATATCTAAATAATTCTGATTCTTTAGTGATATCTTAATACTTTATCAACTAACCATCAACATATGTTTAATTAACAATATATATATATATATAGTTTGTATTTACACTTAGGTTGCATAAAAAAACTAGGTGGGATGTTTCCTTCTTATTTTGAGAAAAAAATTTCTTGAAAACGGGCATCACATAAATGTAATTTCTAAAAATCTCAATTTAAAAACATAATGTTAAACCTTTAGTAATATATTAAATTTTTTTGAATCAATAGTAATATCTTAATATTTTATCTACTGACTTATCTAATAATTAACATTTTTTATTAATAATATTTCTTTTTAGTTAGTATTAAAACTTAGTTGCATGGAAAACTCCCTCCTATGTTTCTTTCTCATTTTGGAATCAAAATCTCTTCAAAACAATGAAATAAAATTTAAAGCACTATATAATAAAATTTATAAAAAACTTAAACAACGAAATCTTGAATTTTTAATTAGGAATAATATATACATATGTATAGTACATATGGTACTTTGTAAGTTTTTAAAACATAATATTGAACCAAAAAGATACTCTAATTGATTTTTAAGTATATAAATTACTAGTGCTTATTTCTTTTCTTTTTCTAGTAACTTTTGTAATTCCTTTCTTTTATCATTTTTTCAGTCTAAAAGTTGGTTGTAATTCCTTTTGAATTATTATAACTTAAAAAAACATTATGTTGAACAAAAGATTGCTGTGATTAAATTTGAGGAAATAAACTTAGTCGTCTTAGTCACCTAGATAAATTTGAATCTTTAGTGATATCCTAAATAATTTTGAATCTTTAGTGATATTTTAATATTATATCTACTACTTATATAATCATTAACATATATTTTTAATTAAGAATCTTTGTTTTTTTTTTAAATTTAGTATTAAAACTTAGGTTGCATTGAATACTTTTTCTAATATAAAATAGTAATTTTAATATTATAATTGTGAGCAAATAAAAATTAGTAATTTATCATCTATATAAATTTAGTTTTACCAACCCGCAAATGTGGAAACTAAAACACACATTTTCATATATTGAGTAATATATATTCGTTTAAAAAAATTCAAATCACAACATATACAGAAAAATATGCATTTTATTAATTATAAGTATTATATGAAAATTCCAAACAATTTGTAATAAAATAAAATAAAGATGATAGGAGAATCATAATTTGAAATCTTAACAAAATCTTCGAATTTAGTTATTAAAAATAATTGTATTGCATACTTGGATATAAAATCTTAGGTTTCTAAAATTCTAATTGGTTTATATATATATATTTTTAAAAATAGTTAGTAATTTCGTCCATAATTTATTAGAGAAAGAAAATCTATTTTTAGATTTTTTAATATTTGATCTGTGAGTGTTTTTTATTTTTAATTAATTATATTTATTTAAATTAATTAATTAAGCTTAATTAATTTTTTCTAATGACAATTGAATGTAATTTTTTACACATTTTAAAGTTAGTTTCATATTTGTACTTCTCAATTAATATAGTAGGATATACATCCACAAAGAATAAATAAAATAGTTATAAGTTGGAAAGTTTAGGGAACTAACATTTTTGAGAGAAAAAAAAGAATTGCCATCAAACAAAAAACAAAGATACAATAAAGTATTGTAATTTTAGAAAAAAACATATTATTCAATAAAAATATCATGGTATATTTAAAATTAAAAGATAGACGTGTTATATAGAGAAACAATGTGTTTCTAACATTAAAATCATTTTTGTGCACATGCGATTTTAATAACTAATGTGTAATACAAGAAAACAACTTGTTACAAAATAAAATGGCGAACATCTAACCAAGAAAAAAGGTAATTTGACAACAAAAAGTATAAAAAAAACTTGAGATCCGTTAATGTTCCGACCTCCACTTTTCAGTGGGTTCCATGTATATTCATTGTTTATAGGCTCACTTTTTTAATAGGTTTCACGTCTTTTTATTAGATTCGTGAGCCTAACCATATCCGACGGTCGGTTTGTCATGTTCGGGAGGCTTTAAAGATTTGTTACCGCCCTTACAAATCATCACATGATCCTTCTATGTGTTTTGTCCTTGCTTGCACAGTTCCGACAACCATTTCCCAGAAGATCATCCATTCTGAGATTACTCCAGCTCAAATACGTTTAACTCTAGAATTTTCTCAAGAATCTTAACCGAAAAGAGAAGTGCACTTTCGTAACATAGATGATCAAATTAATTTTTTTAAACTTCTCCTCAAGTTTTTGAAATCAGGATGTCATAAAGATCAAAATAAATATCTTCGGGTGTTGAAAAAGAGAGAGATGACCCATCAATATACAAAGAGTTTGACCATATAAATTTGTTGAGAAAAAGAAATTAACAATAACCGTGGTAATGATAGTGGTAAGAAATTCAATCGTAGCTCCACCACAATGTCGCCGAAAGGAAGAGAGAAAGGCGGTGAAAAGAAGAAACAATGACGATTGTTGTTTTTGCGGAGTCGATTGTGACATGAACGGAAGAGACGGTGGTGTTTTGTAGTTAGAAAATAGTATGGTGGAGGTAATAATGGAAATAAAGAAGGTGATAGAAATCAAAAAGGAAGAAAAACAAGACAAACCTGAAAACTCTGACATAAAAATACTATTCATGGATGTTTAGTTTTAATTTAATTATTTTTCTTTCTATGATTACTTTGTACATCTACTCTAATATATACACACATAGACTAACATTTTTTTTCTAAGTAACTTTTGTAATTCCTTTCTCTCATCAATGTTTTTTTTTTTTTTTTTTTCCAATCTGAAAGTTGGTTTTGCTAATTCGATCACTATTATCTGCAAACTACTTTTTTTTTTTTTTTTTTTCATTTTCTTTTCAAGTCAGCTCATAGCTGTAAACAATAATAATTTTCTTGATAAAACTTCTGTAATTGACCCAAAAAAAAGGAAGAAGATACAATGTCACATCAATTGCAGTATACATCCTGCCTGCCATTAAAGCAAAGCTCCTCAGCCGCCGTTAGATCAAAAAAAAAAAAAAACTCTGTAAATTTAGAGCCGTTGTATGATTGATTATATACAATACAACATCTCTACGGCGAAGCTTTCTTTCTTATAAATAGTTTTTAAAATTTTTATTTGCTTTTTTTTTTTTCTTAAAACATTCTAATTTTTTTTTTCTTTCTTTTTCGTCTCTGCTGTTAAAGCGGGAAATTTTCTGAGGTCGACGTGCCGGTTACTTCCGCCGGAAAATTCGAAGATTCTCCGGCAATAGACTCGGCGGAGACGAAGATTTTGTGTTGTTAATCTTTTCCCCTTTGTGAATTTTGTTCTCTTTTGACCCTAGATAAAATGGATGAGTCTCGAGGATCTTCAGATCAAGAGGATGAACAAATTGTTCAAGTCAGAGAAGCTTTGATGTGTCCCGACGGTGAGAAATTCGAAATTCTACGGACGGCGAGGTTTTTAAACTACACGACGACGTCAATTCTCGACGACGGTATCTTCGAACTCCCTCTCGATGCGTTCGTGTGTAGACCGGGAGGGTTTGATCTGGAGGCGAAGGTCTCGTTTTCCGGTTGGGGATCTCCGTCGTTGAACTGGATCGAATGGGTGAATGCGATGGCTGAGTTACACGAGACGGTGTGGAAGAAATCTGGAGTTTACGAGGCGATTTTGTCGTCTAGGTATCAGATTAAGAGGCATGATGATTTGGTTATGGCGTTGATTGAGAAATGGTGTGTTGAGACGAACACGTTTATGTTCCCTTGGGGAGAAGCGACGGTGACGTTGGAGGATATGATTGTTCTTGGTGGTTTCTCTGTTACAGGGAACAATGCTTTGGCTCCGGTTAAACGAGGAGGTATGAAGGAAGTGGAGGAGAAGATGAAGGCGGCTAAGCGTGGGATCGAGGCGAATTTGGAGAAGAGATGTGGTGTTAGCTCTTGGATGAAAGATATGATGAACTCGGGGAGTGATATTGAGCATGAGGCGTTTATGGTTTCGTGGCTCTCGCGTTTCGTTTTCCCTAGTTCAGGTGATGTGTTGAGAGAGAAGTTGTTTCCGGCTGCGATTCAGCTTGCTCAGGGAGTTAGGTTGGCTCTAGCTCCGGCTGTTTTAGCTAGGATTTACGGGGATCTCGGTGTTTTGAAAGAGCATCTCAATGGTGGTAGTGAGAAACAGACAATGGTGGTGAAGTCTCCGTTTCAGTTTGTGCAGGTTTGGGCTTTAGAGAGATTCATGGCGTTGCAGCCACCAGGCCAGCCAAGTCAGTTAAAGCCTGGTGAACCACGGATAGCGCGTTGGCATCATCATGGTGGTGGTCAGGATGTGTACGGCTACCCTGAGGATATCAGAGCGGTTTTGGACTCGGCCAAAGAGAGTTTTGACTATCGTCCATACACAAAGCCTGTGAATAACTTCAAGTTCCCAAAGTTTTATGTGGAAGATGACTGTTGGGTTCGTGTAAAATCTGATGAGACTGTTGTAGCCTTTGGTCGGTGTTTGAGGTTCGCTAAACTGGTTGGTTTAGATTGCATTGAACGTTATCATCCTCACCGTGTGGCATTGCAGTTTGGTTATGATCAGGATGTTCCCGGCGTAGTTCCAGCTAGAACTGAGACGCCGGAATTGGCCTGGAAAGATTATATCCGTCCGATTGCTGATGGAATGTTGCTTTCCTGCCCGACTCCATGAGGCTGATGTAACGGTTCGGTACATTCGGTGGTGGAAGCCTTCTGTTGCGGTGTTGCAGTCTGAGGCCAAGAAAATTTCTCACATGCTTTGGGCTTCACATCCAAAGCAGAAACAAGTGACTACAACAGCGGCTGTAACAACCGAAACAAAGGCAATATCTCTTTCTCCAGGGAAGTGGAAAACATCAGCTGCAAAAGCTGAGGGAAAAGGTCAAGAAGTGGTAAAGAAGAGGGAAACGGAGACAAAAATAGAGACTTCTGTTACTGGATCAAGGATCGAGGTGAGTAGAGCAGATGGTCGTAGCCATGAAAATAGTAGCTATGCAGGGAGTCTCACAGGTTCAGAGCTAGCAACTAAGCATCCTTTAAAGAAGCCTGAATGGGTTCAGAGATCATCACCTAAACCGAAAAAGAGCCCGGATAGAAGTTCTGATAAGCCTGAATGTGTTCAGACGTCATCAGCTCGATCGACCAAGAGCCCTGATGGGAGCTCTGATAAGCCTAAATCGGTTCAGAGATCATCACCTAGATCAGCAAAGAGTCCTGATAGAAGCTCGGGAAGAGCAGCGGATGATGTTAAGGATCTTAAGGGAGCTCTCAGGGGCTCGGGGGGAACAAGGAGTCAGGGTCATGTCACGTTTCAGCTTCCTAGCTCTCCTGGGAGATCTCCATCCAAGGCACATACGTTGTCGCCAAAGCCAAGCGGTAAAATGATATGCTCTCATGTTCAGGTCTCACTGTTGATTCCCTTGTTTCTGGATTGACGTCTTGCTTTTTTTATAACAGGTTCTCCTGTCAAAAAACCAAGAATGTTACCTCGGGTAGCAGACTTAGCCAAAGGATCGAGCTCTTCTCCTCGGGTTCCAAGACATACATCCTCTGTTCCTCTTCCTCCAATGCGAGAGAACTACAGAACGCACCACAATACCACAAGCTCACGAGTTTCAAAAGAATCGAACACGTCACCAAATTTTCATGGTTCTCATTTAAAGAGGAAGTCACCAAGATCTCCTGAAGCTGTTAACTCTCGTGGTCACACAAATCCCCCAAGCCCGCGAGTTTCAAAAGAACCGTACAGGTCATCTTCTTTATCTGGTTCTCCTTCTTCAACGAGGATGAAGCAACCAAGAACTCCTGAAGCTTTCAATTCGCGTGGTAACAACAACCCCCCACACCCCCGGGTTTCAAAAGAAAAGACCACGTCCCCATCTGTTTCCGGCTCTCCTTCTTCAACGAGAAAGAAGTCACCAAGACCCTCAGAGAATGTCAACTCGTGTGGTAATTCATCATCTGGAGACAATTCTGCTGCGAAGAGAAATACTGACACAAGCATCACAGTTTCCAATCAAGAATCACCGAGAAAAACTCAACTCGGGGATATCAGCAAGGCTAACAAGTTACTGGAAGAGATGGTGACTGTGCAGGAGCAAGTTGGCGAAGATGGTGTAGTGACATATCAGATACCAAAGCAACAGTTCGAGAATCTAAGCAAAGGGGTCCATGATGTTCTACATGATCTTCAGTCGATTAAATTTGCATTGAACATACAGGATAATGATGAATTATAGATCCTCATTCTCTCAGAATCTGTCTAAAAGACCTTAAAAGGTTTCATCATCAATACAAAATAGTTTGAAATGAGATCCAAAAGCAACCCAAAAGGGATATATACAATATAATCTTTTTTTTTTTTTTTTTTTTGTGCACACACAATATAATATAAACACTGCAAAACAACGACATTTTCGAGTTTTATCTTTCGTTCCTGTCAACTAAAATCTGGGGCTAACAATTTGTACAGTGCATCAACAAAAGAACAAACATGTCACAAAAGACTTACAGTAATAATGATCAGTAACAGTGTTCGCTCCACTTTTTGACTTGTCAGATATGTTCTTGAAGCTTTCTTCAGACTTCTTGTTGTGAGGCTTTTTCTTCAAGAACAAGAGGAGCTTTTGGATTGACACGATTTTTACAGATACATATATCTGTAGATTTTGAGAATCAAAATCGAGTCAATTCAGAATCTCCTATTGTTCTTACGAATCCGGTGGCCAAATCAAGAACAAGAAACCAAAATGGTTAGAAATAGAATCAAACATAGGAATGATCCACTCAAGACTCAACGGATCCAAAGCGTTGATTATCAGATCCAGCTCCATACATTTGCCGGAGAATTCGTCGGAATACACATCGGAAAACTATATACTGTATATATTTTTTTTTCCAAAGCACTTCGTCAAATTGTGACAGGTATATATGGTAAGGTGTAAAAGAGATCTTTTGCTTTTTATTTGGTAAAGTGTTTTACTAAATGTGATTAGTTTATGGACCAAATTAAAAAGAAAAAAAACATTATCTTTGATGAGGAGAGATCAGATTCTAAAAAATGCTCTCTCATCAAAACGCATTTGACATGTGAGAGAGAGAGAGAGATGAGTTTTATTAGTATTAATCTTTCTCTATCATTGAGCTATTATTACTCTCCTCAAACCCCAAAAAAGGTTTCATTTTTAACCCTCTTTTGAGAATTTTTGTTTCTGTCCAGGTTGATCCAAATCATTACTTTCTGTGGAAAAGTTTAGATTTTTACGTTCTTCTGATCTAAAGTTTCCATTTTTGTTCTCTGGGTTTTGTTGTTTTCTGAGTTTCCTTCACGTTGAGAACAACCAATCTTTTAGTCTTCCACGGAAATTAAAATTTGAGTGAAGTTTCTACTTTCTAGCTACTTTGACCCAATCTGTTTGTTCTCTCTCTCGTTTTCATCGACGACTCTGACTTTGTTGAAGAGTTGGTTTTATCTTTGATCGAAACCCATAAGAGAAGAAGAAGAAGAAGGAATCTGATCTGCAATTTTCTTACAGGGGTATACTCTTCTCTTTGGATCATGAGTTTTAGAATCTGTAGCTTGAACTTGTTCTTATTGCTTTTCTCTTGATCAGGAATCTGAAAGACAGATGGGATCTTTCAAGGGTCATGCTTTCCCAGGTACATTGTTCTTAGTGGTTGGAGTATGGCACATTTGGAGCTCAGTTGTTCGGTTCATATCGAATCCTAGTTCATTTCGGGTTCGAGTTTGGCACCCTGTTCCTGGTTTTAACGATAGGATCAAGTACTTGGAGCTTTACGTTGTTACCATTGGCTCATTCATTGACTTGTGCATCGAGTTTTTGTACTCAACTCATCTCAAGTTCTTTGTTAATGGTGTTCTGAATCCTTCCCACATGAATGATTTCGAGCACTCTGGGATGCTTCTCATGTTCTTCATGCTCGGATTTATTGCTCTGCTCTCCGAGAAAACAAGGTATTGAATGATTGTTTAGTTGATACCATTTATGTCAATGTTAGTTAATTAGTTATAGGGTTGGAACTATTGTGATTTGAAAAGTCAAAAGTTGGGTTTTCAATGATTCTTGACTTAAATTTCGATGAAAAACGATCCTAGAAATGGATCAAGATCGTTTGATAAAATGATTCGATTATTAATAGATTCATTGAGATGCAAGATTGGTATATATCTGTAGAGTTAGGTTGGATTCTTGTTGATTTTGAGTATACAAAAGTGGTTTATTAGTGATTCTTGACTTAGTTTAGATGAAAACAATCCTAAAGATGGATCTTGATCATTGATAAATTGATTCAGTTATCAATAGATCATAAAGATTGGTATATTAGCTTTGAATTTGGGCTAGACCTTTGGTGATTTTGAGAGCTCGAAAGTTGTTTTTAGTAAATATTGAAATGGATAGAGATATGGATTTATATGAACCAATATATTCACTGTGATGCTTCATATTTGTCATAGGTTACTTCCTCTGCCACAAGAAGCTCTGTGTCTAGTTGCTGCAACAGCTTTTACAGCAGAATGTCTTCTCTTCTTCTTCCACTCCACAAGTCACAAAGGTCTTGAAGGTTATTATCATCTCCTCCTTGTCTTTCTCATCGGTCTCTGTGTCATCTCCTCAATCGCAGGAGCAATCTGCCCTACGAGCTTCCCAGTAGATCTATGCAATGGCATTGCAATGACTCTCCAAGGCCTCTGGTTTTATCAGACAGCTTTCACTCTCTATGGCCCTATGATGCCTGAAGGCTGCAGTTTAAAACAAAACTCTGTAGTTTGCAGATCAGTCGACTCTGAAGTCTCTGGAGAGTTTCTAGCTAATTTTCAGCTCTTCTCTTTGGTTCTTGCTGTTCTTGCCTGCGTTGTGGGTTCATATGTTTTTGCAGCTTCAAAATATGGAGCGAGTAGATGAGACACTTAGCAAGTAGTAATTAGAAAATTTGTTCTTTTCATTGTTACAGAGTTTCAGAAAGATATAAAGAAATTGACTTCTTTTTTTTTGCTGCATTTGTGTCTGCAAATAACAACAAGCCAATTTTGGGTTATTTAGTGTTCAAGCTCGAAAAGTAAATAGGAAGAGGCTCATTGATTTAAAGAAAATATAAACTCGTAACTTTATTGAAAATTGAAAATTCATTATCAAAATATAAGAATATTTTTTTCTGCTCACAAGAAGAAAGTGACGAACAAAGTTTTTCACCCCCCATTACATTAGAGCTCCAAGCAAACCATATATAGAAGAGTACAAATACGTATAAACCCCAATGCCTTCAAGTCTTTGACTTCACCTCGAAGACCTTTAAACACTGACCCAATCAAACTTGGAAGATAATAAGATAGAAGAGCCAGTTCCATTGTGGCTCGATGGTCCGGCCTGGTTGCAACCTCTCTATAGGTACTTGATCATACCTCGACCTTCCACGCTCACCTTCGTGGCTTGCAACCGCTTCTTCTTTGTTCCTTTTAGCTGTTGAAGTTTCTTGTTCATCTGCAATTAACACAGAGCCAGCTCAAGGGCTATAAAAGAGCAGCAATAGGTTTTTGTTTATATACTATGACAACAACGATTTTGGTTGTATACAGGTCCCAAGTCTAAATGTTATCCATACCAAATATGTACTTAAACTATATGGTGTTTTGTCTGCCATATATAACAGATAACTGGTAAAAGTATTTTACCTTGACCCGACGCTGGTCCTGAGAAACCTGTTTCGCACGGGCTCTGATCTCATCCGGGTCAATCTTGGATTGAGGACGGATCAAAAAGTCCAATGGGGTTGCTTCCGGCCTCATCGTCATTTGCCTGTCTCCCCTTGAACTCTGACCCGAAGTCAGACCCGATTTACGTTCCCTAAATATATATCAACAAACAATGACTAGTGTTAAAACATAGAAGTTCATATATCCACAAACTCAGAAGATTTTTTCTGCATACCGAATTTCCAAGTCGAAGTCACCATCTCTTGACTCCACTGTTGCTTTGTTGGTAGGTCTATGTGAACCCCAGTAGAACAAGAGAAGCTACGAATCAGTATATGAAATGTGAAAGCGAGTGAAATTGAATATAATGTAGCGTTTTGGGATATACTTCTTCACTGGTGGCCTTCTATAGGGAACTCTATCTTCATCGAGATTTCTCATGTCCTCAAACCTAGTACTCTTATTGAAAATCGGACGAGACTGCAACATCAAAGTATATAGTGAGCAAATGGTTGGAATTCGTTTCAAGCGATCGGAGCTATTGAAAAAAAGATGTTTACCCATTTATCAACCAAATCCTTAGCAAGTCGTCTGTTGGAATTAGTTTCCTCTTCAGACTTTGATAAGAACATAATGACCTGCCAAAGCCAGAACAAATTTAAGTTCCTGGCTGGGTATATAAATTCCTACATACCGATTTGTCAATTTGTATCAGGTAAATGTATCCTAACCTTTCCAAGCCCACTCTTTTTCAATTGCTCCCTTCTATCGAACTGATCCAAGTCAATTGGAAACTGCAAGACAAAGTCAGGAATGAATAAAAGAGCTAGAAAGGGTCAAAACCACGCAAAAAATCTCTTTACAGAGAAACAGGAGCCTACATCAGTAAGAACTCTTAGAATAGCTGCACGGATGTTTATATTTGGCAAGCTTCCATCTGGAAGAGGCTCAAGCCAATTCTTCAACAGAGTTAAAACACCATGGTCCAGGAATTCTGTTTGAAGCTGCTTCCTGGATAAAGAACGATTATGCGTTATTACAAAACAGATTGTTAGGAAGAGAGTGTAGTGTATAGGCTAACAGTAAATTTGCAACTTACTTTCCAAGTACATCGGTAAGAAGCGATAGTTTCTTAAGCTTGTTGATAGCAGGCTTCCCTTGTCTATTAAGTTCTGCATCTTCCTCGGCAGTGAGCTCAAGCTCAGCCATCACATTTTCAACCAAGAGAGCGACTTCAGCAGGATTTCTTTCCGTCTTTTTCTTTTTCTTCCCCATTTTGAAAAGGTTATTTACCTCATCATCGTCCTCACCCTCATCTGCCTGTTTTTTCATAACAAAAATATTATGTAACATCAAACAAAAAGCTAGATCCAGAGATTAATAATTCAAGACCCTAGTCATACCTGAGGATAATGGGTTGGAGAACGGTCTCCAGCGTTACCTCCATACCTCTCAGAAGGATCCAAACCAGTATCGTCAATGAAATTATCGTCATCCATAGTCCTAACACCTTCTTCATCATTCTATAACATAAACAAAACACTTTAATAAGATGAAAAACACAAACTTCTGTCTGCAATCTCAGAAGTATAGCCAAAGTGGTGCACCTCTGGGTTATGGGCAATAGATTTCCACATCTCATCAATCTCATCTGACTTCCTCTCGCCACGGTTTGGGAACTTATGCCTTTTATCCTTCCCACTACCACTACTACTTCGATCTTTCTCCTTCTTCCTCTTCCTACCAACCTTATCATCATAATCAGTACCACCTCTTCCTCCTCTTCTTCCTTCCATGAACTCATCGAACTCCGCATCATCCACCTCCTCATCAATCAATTCAGGAACATCGATAGTACGTTCACTAGACGATTTCTTCACCAACCTCTTCCTCGGTTTGGCTACTTTATCGTTATCATAACCATGCGTTTGTGTCCCATCAACATCCCAATCTCCCATATCATCAGCCAAGCCTTCATCAAAGTCCTGAAGTGGCTCTGTAGATGGCTCACGATCGTTTCCAATATCATCAAAGTCCACTATTGGCTCTCCATCAACATCACGGTACCTGGGAAAAAAAAATGCAAAACAATCTATTCAACACTAAAAAAAAAAAGGGTATGAATCTGAAACACAGAAGGATTTAAAAAATGAAGCTTTACGTATGCCCATGAAACAAAATACTCTTTTCTAATCAAATCGAAATCGAAATTAGAAAAATAAATCGAAGACGAAGAGATTGATTTCGGTAACCCTAGATTCAATCAAAGGGGGATGAAGCTGAGATTTTTGATCTACAAAACAAAGCTAAAAATTTCGAATTGAAGAGAAAGAAGAAGAACTTACGGATCATCCTCGAAACCCATTTAATCTCAGCTTCTAGAAATGATTCAACAGAGATAATTCACGAACTTTTTGATCTTCGAGTTGTGTCGTGAGAGGGAGAGAAGAGGAGTAAGGAAGAAAAGAATTGGGATCGTTTCTATTGAGATAATCCGACGGTCTCGATTGAAGAATGATTCGACAGTTTAGATCTCGCCACGTCATCAATTCTCACAGTAAGCATTAAATCGTATTGACTTGGTAGTGTTAACTGTTAGCAAAGTCAACTCTCCTTTAGTCAAAAAGAGACAAAAACATCTAAATTACTTGTCGTTTAAACCGACTACAAAATACTCTTGATTAGTCTTAGTAAATGTTAATGGTGTCGTCTTCAAAACCAAATTTGGGGACGTTGATAATCTATACTTAAAACACAAATTGTTAAATGTTTGTTCTAAATCCGGAAAACCGACATCGATCTTTGAGGGGGCTATATATATGCTTCTCTGGACGCATGAGAGGGCTTGGTGACTGTCCTAAGATTGATGATAACGAATTTGAATTTAAGTAATATCTTCCATTATATATACTAGGATGTCGGTGGTAACGCACAAGCTTAAAATGACTAACATTATTAATTTCACATTTCCAATGAAAACTTTATGGTAATTCTTTAACTGTATAGTATAAAAATCATAAATAATTACTAAAATTAATCAACTAAATCATTTAAATAAAATATTTGTTGCATATATAAAAATGAAAAATCAATTCAGTGACAAAGAAGAAAATAATATTAAAGATATATAAATTTAGGTTTACTGAATGATACTCAGATAATCAATTTTGAAAGATATTCATATAAAATAAAATTTAAATAATTATTCTATCGAAATTTATAAAAAAAATAATAAGAGAATCAGGGAGAAAGAGCTTATAGTTGCAACCAACTAAATTGACTAAAAAGATAAATCTACAAAAAATTAGAAATCACAATTAATTACCTAAATTATTACTTGGAAGAGATGATCAATATGTGTTAGATGAAAAACGACACCAAACAAAAGTTAGATGAATGAATCTATAAATAAAACAATCTAAAATTTTTAACAAAGATGAGTGAATTAATGTTGATTAATAAATTGAAAGAAAATAATACTCATAATTTTTAAATTTGAAGATGTTAAACAATACTCAAAGAACAAAAACTATTTTCAAGGTCCATAAACATATATATATAAACAAAGACGTGTAAAACAAAAATGTGTGAAATCTAACAAATGTAAACATTGAAAGCTGGGAGTACGACGAAGAAACACAATTGTTGGATCAAAATATTAAAACTTTTAAGATCATTAACAAATCTAAACAATTAGATGAGATAACAAAAAAAAACTCATCCGCTATATTTAAATTGACCCCTAAAAGTGAGTTTGCTATAATATATAAACATATAAATCTATGAAAAAATAGAAATCACAATCAATTACCTAGATTAATATTTGGAAGAGATGATCGATGCGGGTATAAATGGAAAACGATACCAAACAAAAGTTAGATGAATGAATCAATATGTAAAACAATCTAAATTTTAACGAAGATGAGTGAATCATGTTGATATATAAATTAAAAGGTTGATATATAAATTAAAAGAAAACAATACTTATAATTTTTAAAACTTGGAGGTGTGAAATAATACTCAAAGAAAAAAACTCTTTTCAAAATCCATAAATTGAAACATTCCCAGAAAACAATAATACTCAGAAAACAATAATACCTCATCTTTCATAAATTGCACCTATTAATTTTTACACATTTTTGTTTCACACCTCTATGTTCAAAATCATCTTTGTAAGTTTAAAATTAAAATAATACTCAGACAACAATAAAATTTAAACTTGTTTTAATAATCCATAAAAATCTATATATAATAAATAAAGAGATATAAAATACAGAGTTGTAAAATATAGAGGTGTGAAACAAAAATATGTAAAAATTAATAGGTGTGATTTTTGAAAAATGAGGGTATGACAAAAAAACACGATCATTGGAACAAAAAAAATTTGCAACTGTTATGATCATTTATAATTCTAAACCGTTAGATGAAATAACTCAAACTTTGCTTCTTCGGTTACATATTATTTTTATTAAATTTACTAATAATGTAATGAAAATTAACATGAAACGGTAGCTTCTATTCCTAATGACAACTATTATTAAACAATCATAGAGTAAAAAGGGGATGTATATAACAAACCCTTCCAGTTGAATATCTAAAGTTATTCTCTCATTTCCATTGCTTGAATATTCGTTCATCATTTTTTATCGGTTATAACTCCGATAATATCTGTAAAAAGATAGACAAAATATATTATTTAATATTATAGACATTTAGAATAGGTTTGTAAATTCAAGTATGATAATGCTCAATGCCTCAATCTATTAAAAAGCGACATGGGGTGTCTTATTAAGTTCATTTTTATTTTCACACAACCATACAAAAATTAAACATATGTATGCCATCATGACACATGTATAATGCTATTTTTACTATTTTCTATATTATTATTAAGAACTTTGTGTTAGAAAATTTCATATGCCACTGAAGCACTAACGTAACTTATTAAGAAAGTTCATACCTTCAAAACGAATATTTTTATCTGATATATCCATGAGTTCATCATAACTACGAAAACTGAATTTTTCTGAAGAAATAGAGAAAGTATCATCTTCTATCTGGGATATATTTGAATGGTCGTTCAACCGTATAGTAAAAACATGGTCGGAAATTTTATAATAATCTACGGCTCGCCATACTTCCAAATCATTGAGAAAATATATGGTTCCTTCGATTAAATTTTGTAAGTAACGATCAATATATCGTTTATAAATTGAACCCATAATAGTTGTTGTATCCTATAAAAAAACTTAGTTTAGACGCACGTAATAATCATATGTTAAACATTTTTAAAAGTAACTTGTATGAATGTTATAAGTTACCTTCTCATCCAGAAGAAGAAAATTCAAACTAATAATTTTATTTCCATTTTTTGGATTTCTGAATTCCCATTTTCGTATTACCCTTCCTAAAATGCGTTGCTGTCCACGTTTCATTTGCAGATTTGATAAATATTTATACGGTGGAATTTGTGTAGTTAGGTTGAAGTTGCTGTAGAAAAGACTAATGGAATAGTGAGTTTTGTTCTAGTAACTTTAGAATATTAATGTATATATATATAATATCTAATAGTCATGATTGAAACGATGTACCTTTTTAAACAGAGAGTTGTACCTTTTGGTCGTATGGTTTCATAACTGACCGTTGTGTAGTACTATACTAATCACCTATTACGTCACTTCACTAATTTTATCTTGTGTCTTTTTGGCAACGGATAATTTTTATCTTGTTATCACGATGTATTATTTTTGTTTTTAATGAGATGAAATAAGTTCCCGATTTGGATTAGTCTATTTGCATACATATTTTAAACATAATTAAGCTACCCGATTTGGTTAGACGGTTTATTTCTGTTTGATTTATTTATTGGGAAAACATTGGTAAATACTATAATGTATATTAAAATAAGTTCACTCATTATCACGTCGAATTTAAATTGAGTTGTATCTGGTATAAGTAAATCAAAACCTTTGCTCGTACATCAGATGGTCGTAACTCTTATGTAAATTGCCACGATGGTGAATGACGTGACGATGATTTTTTTGGTCGCTCGCCTCAATCCCGTGACAAGAAAAAGTACAGCCCATATATTGATCTCACGTCCTTTCCTTTTGTTAATCTACTACTTTAACTTGAAGAAATTAAAATTAAGTGTTATCTTGAGTAAATTATCTAACGGACAATATAAGACAAACATATCAGTTAATAAAAACAAAACTTTTCCTTAATCTATAATCTATATATGAGAACGAAATGGAGGAGAGAACAAAACCAATTTTTCGGAATAGACACTAACAAGTTCATAAAAATACCTTGATATAGAAATTGATGCATGTTAATTTAAAAACACTCCAATAAACAATTCTTTGAATTTATTTTTTATTTTTAAAAATACTCTGATAACAATAAATTCGAAACTTGTTTTGGTAATCTATAAAAGTTTATAATATATAATAAAAAGAGGTGTAAAACATAAAATGTGAAACAAAAATGTGCAAAAATTAATAGATGTGATTCTTAAAAGATTGGGGTAAGACGAAGAGATAGAAAAGTTAAAAGGTGTGATTTTTGAAATATGGGGTACGAGGAAGAGACACGATTATTTGAAGGAACAAAAACTTGCAACTGTTGGAATCATTAATAAGTTTAAACCGTTAGATGGAATAATAAAACTAATCTCAACCATTGGATTAAAGATGACACGAAAAAGTGGGTTTGCTATTATATATAGATGCTTTCACAGGCTTCACTAAAAAAAGACTTAGGGACTGTTAAGAGTCTTCATAATTGTTTCTCTTAGGAATGCAAATTATGCAATATTGAAATCATCAACACTTAAAATATATTTACGAATGTAATATTGAATATAGCATTCAAATACCCTCTTCCAAAACATACACATACTATACTAGAATAGAGTCAGACAGTCCAATAAATGCGTCGACTTGATCCTTTGGAGTTCAACCAAATAATGAAAAATGTGTATATATATGATATAGTTTTATTAGTTGAGAATTTCATATATCATATAAGGTTGAGTCAATATTTTATCTTCATATTATACGAAAAATGAAAAGAAAATTGTTTGGAAATGTATAAAAAAGAAGTAAGTAAATAGGTTTGTTAAGTTGTCTTCGATTTATTGCTAGTGTTCAAATCTTGGTCCCTCATGCATGTGTGTCTTTATTTTCCATGATCTCTCGAGGTCCACGAAACAATGTTAGGAACGACCATGAGACACTAAAACAAGTTTTGTTGATATGAATCGTGATTGTAATAGCTTAACCTCTTAAGTTGGTGCATTGGAGGCTATAACTGAGGATGCTGGTCGTATAGCTGGAAAGAGGATATAAGAACATTTTTGGTTCCATATTAACAGGTAAGAATTTGCTCCACAACACCGCATTGGGCTTAATCATAGTTGTCATCCATATCTCTACCTTCTACCTTATATGCATATGATCCCTGATATAACACCGCGAGTTTCTCTTCTTTAACACAAGATAGTCTTCCCATCTGTCCAAAATCATGTGAAAACGGTATAGAAAGAAGCTCTCCAAATTTCTCTCTTGTAATATCAAAAGCGAGTAAACAATCATACCCTTCCATTACTTCCCTTGCATCAAAAGATAAGCATTCCCATTTAAAGATGCGCTGGACTGATAACATTTTAACTCTTTTTTGGAATTGATAATTGGTTCAGTTTGGAATTAATTTTATGGAATATAAGCCAACCAAAAATTCTGAGTATCCAAGGATCTGAACCGAACTTTTTATTCGCGTTAATTCGGTAGCTTTTTTTTGATAGCCCAAAAAAAAAATATTGAACCGAATAACCCGAATTAACCGAATGCCCAGGGCTAGTAAAAAAGTATTTAAAGTAAAAATTTCGTTTATATGAATTAGTGTTCACGGAGTCTTTGTTTTCGTTATGATATTTGAGTCGTTGTCATATTTATGAGTGGTTTTGATACGATACGATATTTCTGATAAGAAATAGGTCGTCGATCAGATCCTAACAAATCTAGGAACTTTCATCATACATTTTCATCTTGAAGAGGTTAAAGCCTCTACTCGTTAAGTTTTAACTTTTACAAATGATATAAAATGTGGTTACAAAAATGTTGTTCAGAGATTTACAGGGTTAATTTCATAAATAAGATAAAGATTTGGGTTTACTTAAAAATAGTATATTCCCTGTCAAGGCCACGCAGCTTCCTCCTCCTCCTCTTCCCCGTCAGAAAACACGACACGACCAATCACCGAAAAAACTCTTAACATTCTCTCTTTTGATTCTCTCAAATCTCACTACCAATTTCTGCAAATCTTTTTTTGCTTCATTTCACGTATCTGGGTTTTGCTCAGATTGATCAAACATTGCAGATCTCCAGGTAAAGTTTTTACCTGTGTCTAGTTTCAATTCCGTTTAAATAGATTCTAAATTCAGACTTTAGATTTTGGGGGTGTAATTCTTTAGATTTTGTGTTATCGTCTCTTATTTTGGTTCCTCCAGCATTGTTAAGTTTAAAAGTTAGGTTTTTTTTTTTTGGAATCATGAGATAAAAATGTGACCTTTTTTAGCTTCTGGGATTATCAGTTGAATTGCTTAGGAACTGTATTGGTTCAATGTTTTAGTTACCCAACTGTGTGACATCTAATTTGCAGGATTTGTTAGGTTTGAGAACTTGTTCTGGTTTTTGTGTGAAGAAGCGTTCACCGGTTGGTTAGAAGTTGGTGAATGTGATCAAGGGTTAATGGGTAGCAGCGAGATGGAGAAATCGGGTAAAGAGAAAGAACCTAAGACTCCACCACCTTCGTCTTCTTCTTCTGCTCCTGCTGCCGCTGCTGCGACTTCACAGGTTTGAATTGGTGTGTAAATTTGGTATAGCAAAGTGTTTCTTTTAGTGTTAAGGCTTTGATGTTTTTTGTTTGTTTGTAGGAACCACCTTCTTCTGCTGTGAGTGCTGGAATGGCTACTCAAGATTGGTCGGGTTTCCAGGTCTAATACGAGATTCCTTTGTCTTTCTTGTTTGTTTGTTGCATTTAGGTGTTATGTGGCTCATGCGTTTCTTGTTGAACAGGGTTTTTCTCCGATGCCACCTCATGGCTACGTAGCATCAAGTCCTCAACCTCACCCTTATATGTGGGGCGTTCAGGTAAATCCAATTGTTTTCCTCACCTAATCCGGTCTAGATGATTTTAACTTTAAGCATTCTTTGGAGCTTCAGGGGATTACTTGACGATTCACAGAACTTTTGCTATTGATATTTGCGTACTTGGGATATAATTTTGATCGCTTGTCTAGATTTAATTGAGATTAGTTTTTTTTTCAAACATATATAATTCGTTAGGTTCTCCATAGCAATTGTGCTGAGTAATGTTTGTAGCATCAATTCAAGACATTGTTTTTCTCTTTTTGTAGCATATGATGCCTCCTTATGGAACACCTCCTCATCCGTATGTTGCGATGTATCCTCCAGGTGGCATGTACGCACATCCTTCATTACCTCCGGTACTGTTACAGTTTTGGATCTTCGGTTATGTACTCAAAATAGTGAATGTTTTTGTAGTTTCTGTTAACATGTTCTTTAGCTGCAACAGGGGTCGTATCCATATAGTCCCTATGCAATGCCTTCTCCTAATGGAATGGCTGAAGCTTCTGTGAGTTTTCCCTTCTATCATTTTTTTTTTATTAGAGTTTGGGTCAGATGGGATCTTGTTTGAGGAATGTTTTCGATTCAGGGTAATACTGGGAGTGGTCTCGAGGGTGATGGTAAACCATCTGATGGGAAGGAAAAATTGCCAATCAAAAGATCAAAAGGAAGCTTGGGGAGTTTGAATATGATTATAGGAAAGAACAATGAAACTGGAAAAAACTCAGGAGCATCAGCTAATGGAGCTTGTTCTAAAAGGCATGTGACTTCATATTTGTTTGAAAATCGTAATCGTGTTGGCATACTGAATACTTATGATTGCTAGCAATGATAATGTTATTGAATAGATTTGTCTGATTTGTTCACGGTTTAACAGTGCTGAAAGCGCTTCTGATGGATCAAGTGACGGAAGTGATGCAAATTCACAAAATGTAAGTTTGTAGCAATCCATTAAATCATTACGTTGGATTACATATGGAAATGAGCGTTTATGGTCATGGTATTGATTTTTGTAGGACTCTGGCTCTAGACACAACGGGAAGGATGGTTAGCTAATATAACTTTTTAATTCTCATCTCGTAACATGTTATGACCTAAAATGTTAGAATCTGCTTATTTAGAGATTGCTCTTTCGTATTTCGTATATTAAGGTGAAACAGCTTCAGAGAGTGGTGGTTCTGCTCATGGACCACTCCGTAATGGAAGTAATCTACTGGTGAGCCAGGCCGTCGCGATCATGCCAGTGTCGGCTACAGGTGTTCCAGGCCCGCCAACAAATCTAAATATCGGAATGGACTATTGGAGCGGTCATGGGAATGTTCCTGGAGCAGTTCCAGGAGTTGTAGTAGATGGTTCCCAATCACAGCCATGGTTACAAGTTTGTGTAAGTGTCTCCTCTTCTTACTTCTCTTTTACGGTTAATTCAAGCAGCTTGTTAACTGTTTTGGTGAATATTCAGGATGAGAGAGAGCTTAAGCGACAGAGACGGAAGCAATCCAATAGGGAATCTGCTCGTAGATCCAGGTTGCGTAAACAGGTATATATCATAAAACATATATCTTGAAGCCGCTCTAGCGTCATGCCTATCGAGTATGAATGATCAAAACCTTTTCTGTGTGTGTTAAGGCGGAATGTGATGAGCTAGCACAACGAGCAGAGGTTTTGAATGGAGAAAACGCAAGTCTTAGAGCAGAAATTAACAAGCTTAAAAGCCAATATGAAGAGCTTGTTGCTGAAAATAGCTCTCTCAAGGTAAAGATAAGAAATTACAATAATTTGCGTTGAACATAGATTTCAAGAGTTGATGTTTTACCTCATAACGCGTACTTGCAGAATAAGTTTTCGTCAGTCCCGTCACTGGAAGGAGGAGAGTTGAACAAGAATGAGCAAGAACCACAGAGAGGCGCACGTCAGGATGTTGCGTAGACCACTCTGTAGTTCCTTCAACAACAACTCAGCCTGACCGAAGAACAGCAGCTAATTTAATTTTGGGAACCAGATTTGGTGTGGTTTCTTTAGTGTTTTATAAGCTTTGCCTTTGATGGTGCGTTCAAGTAGGAGGAAGCAGGAATAATAAAAAAAAGGATAGAGTCTCATCGTTAACAAATTGTGTATATTTTTTTTTTTCCTTTGAGATTTTCCACTTTTGTTTTGTCTCCAAAAACTGGACTACGCATTGTGTATAGCGATTGCGTTTGGGTCTATCTAGAGAAACGCAAACGCAAATGTTCATCTTTAGAAAACCAGTTGTTTGTAGGAATGTTAAATCAGTCAATAATCCAAATTTTCTCTTTTTTTTTTTTTTTTTGTGTGGCTTTTTTGATTTGATTTTTGTTCTGAAGTTTGAAAATTCAGGTTTAAGTGAGTAATTTTTTTTTTCAATTATTATTATTATTAATTTTTCTAATTTTGCTGTTGAAATTTTTAGGCTATTTTCATAAATTTTTATATGGTATGGAATGTTCTTATTTTCATTTCTAGATTGTTTTTAGATATTTATACGAAATAAAGTTGTCTTATATATATTTTTTTTTAAAAACACTATTTATGTAATTATTTAACTATTTATATCCGTACATTATTATTATTTTTCGGTTTTTGACATGAGCCACAATTTATTTCGTTCGTAGTCTCTCTCACAATCTTTTGGGATACGTTTCTCGGAAAAAAAAAATCAAATCAAAAAAACCAAAAAAAAAAAAAAAAAAAATGCAAGCCATCGGCAGCAGCGGCCATGGCAGGCTTTGCTTCAACCACTCTCTCCACTCTCTCTCCTCCAAGTTCCTCTCTCCTTCTTCTTCTCCATCCCTTCTCCCTCAGGTAAATATTATTATTATTATATTACTCTCTCGTTTCCCGGAATTTGAATGATTCACTACTACGATTTGAAGAAGATGAGTGATGAACCAAACCACTCAGTCTCTTGGATTTGATGTCTAAATCTTAATTCCACTTCTTGTTTTTTTTTTTTTTTTTTTTTTGCTTTCGTTGTGTTAAATTACAGAGATGCCATTCGTTTTGTGTTCCGAAGCTTGGAAGTACCACTGAGAGTGGCCGAGGAAGAGGTGTGACTGTGAGAGCTTTAGGAGAAGAAGAAGAAGACTCTAATGAGAACTTTGCTCCGCTTGCTCCTGTTGAGCTTGAATCTCCTGTGGGACAGCTTTTGGACCAGATTCTTAGAACTCATCCTCATCTTTTCCCCGTTACTGTCGATGAGCAGCTCGAGAAATTCGCCGCTGGGAACGAGACTCTTAAATCTGTTTCGTCTTCTTCACAAGATATTCTCTCTAAGTAAGTCTTCTTTTGCTTACAACATATCACACTTTGGGAATAAATCTCTTACAGTGCTTAAGTATAGAACCTAGGCTTAGATCCTGTATTGGTTGAGTCTTCATATAGGCTCCATACAGCTCATTGATGTTTTGGGAATAAGTCTCTTGCAATGCTTTAGGGTTTAGGCGCAGTACCTTAGGGTTAGATAACGTATTGGTGGAGTCTACGTGTTAGTTTCATTCTGTTTCGTTGGATGCATAAAACTTACTGAAAATGTGGGAATATGTTTCTTAATTGCAATGCTTACAGAACCTTAGGCTTAGAGCCTCTATTGGTTGAGTCTTCATATTAGGCTCCATCCTGTTTTGATCACTAGTGAGATATATCTTCACTAGTAATGAGCAATGCAATTTCACCAGTCTATATGTGTAGGCTCTATTCGATTACATTCATTAGTAATGAGCAATTTTTCAGATCGTTTCTTCCTCGTTGTGTGCTTGATTTGCAGGAGAATATCTGAAGTTAGGGACAAGGACAGACGTAAAACTTTGGCTGAGATCATTTACTGTTTAGTGGTACAACGGTTTGTGGAGAAAGGGATCTCTATGATTCCTCAGATTAAACCAACTTCAGACCCAGCAGGACGGATAGACTTATGGCCAAACCAAGAAGAGAAGCTCGAAGTCATTCACTCCGCGGATGCATTCGAGATGATACAGAGTCACTTGTCTTCAGTTCTTGGAGACCGAACAGCGGTTGGTCCTTTAAGCTCTATAGTTCAGATAAGCAAAATCAAACTCGGGAAACTCTACGCTGCTTCCGCCATGTATGGCTATTTCCTTAGAAGAGTAGACCAAAGATACCAGCTCGAGAGAACCATGAACACACTTCCAAAACGGCCTGAGAAAACCAGGGAACGTTTCGAAGAGCCCTCGCCTCCTTACCCGTTATGGGACCCGAATTCCTTGATCAGGATCCAACCAGAGGAATATGACCCCGATGAATACGCCATACAAAGAAATGAAGATGAGTCATCGTCTTATGGGTTGAGATCATATGTTACGTATTTGGACTCGGATACGCTTCAGAGATATGCCACGATACGCTCTAAAGAAGCCATGACTCTGATTGAGAAGCAGACGCAAGCGCTCTTTGGGCGACCAGACATAAGGATACTCGAGGACGGTAAGCTTGATACTTCCAACGACGAGGTTCTGTCTTTGAGTGTCTCTGGACTTGCGATGTTGGTTTTGGAAGCTGTGGCTTTTGGGTCTTTCTTATGGGATTCAGAGAGCTATGTTGAATCCAAATACCATTTCCTCAAGGCTTGAGTTTAGTCCTCCTTGACATTGTACTTTTTGAAAGTAGTGAATGAATGTAAATGTTAATGTGTCATGGGAAAATTGTTAACGACTCATATTTGTTAAATTGAATAAACTACATTTCAAAACATTAGATTAAAATCAAGCATATATATTAGCTCAATTTTAAATCTTCTTCTGACCCAAAAATTAAATTACATAAATAGAAGGTAAGAAACTTTCTCATTTTTATCTTAAGCTTAAATTCTGGAAAGTAGTTATACACCACTTCAGGTTTCAAATCCCAATTATATACGATTTAAATAAATGAAACTTTTTTGTAATGAAACATCATTACATTAGTATATCTCAACTTGGGGACACGGTACCACAAGCGCACAAAACTTGCATAATAATTAATCTACAAAATCATTATCATTATCCATACAGATAAGTATGGGAGATGATTACATGGCATACCCTACCATATGCAGTTCTCCTAACCAATTGAGTCATATCTTGTGTGTTTGTAAGTTAACCACATTATTATTGGTTAAATATCAATTTCCAATAATTTTGTTAGAGAAGAACATCCTCAATTATTGTAATGTGGATTGTGTTTGTACTATATATGGATCAAGAACCTAGTGAGTTATACATATTATATAATAAGCATCTTCGAATAATGTTCCTTAATCCTTAGCTTCAATTTTAAGGCATCTTTTAAATCGATTTATGTGTACACATTAACTTATAAAATTACTAACAATCCAAATAACATTTTCTCATTTAGCCCATATATATATATATTTTTTTTCAAGACACTATTGTTGCCTAAATCCTCATTGGTTTCTACAACACTACACAGAGCTATACAACCTGAAATACAGATTATGCAATTATTAGTTATCAGCTTAAAATAACAACAATAAGGGTAATTATAGTGGAGATGCTAAATAAACTATTTCGTTAGTAATGATGGCATCCACGTGCAAATACTCTTGTATAAGGTCAACCCTCTATAGAAGATGATGCAGTTGAGTCTGTCTACCTTATTCAATACCTCAAAGACTTTCACATTCTTCTCTAATTGGTTGATGATTGATGAACCTTGTTTTTGGTAATTTCTCTATTTGATCCGTTTCTGTATAAATATCACAATAGCCAGCCAATATGTTATACATAGTACATTGGTTTGTTTTGGAATACAATTATATTTGTAATTTTTTTTTTCTTTTCTAAATGATAAACCAATAGTATGTTCTTCATGAATTTAGACGTACCTAAGGTTTCATTCCTCTTGGACTAGTGACTTAAACTATCAAAAACCACATAATGCCTTTATGTGTCCGGAAGAATAAGTCCTCTTGAACTAATGACTTAAACCATCGAAAACCACATAATGCCTTCATATGTGTCCAGAAGAATAAGTTTTTTAAAAAATTGATTGATAGGTTAGCTTTATAAAAGGCAAAAAAAAAATGTGCATCAAGTTTATGATACAATACATATCTATAAGAAGATTCCAATGGATAATGTCAAAAGAAAACAAGAAAACATATATATGTAACGTTTATCTTTATTTGTTAGCCGAGTGCAGAAGCTAGCAGACAATTGAACACACTGCGGGCCAGTAGTGATTGTGTGTACAGATGGTAATGGAATCTCTCTCTGTCTCTCAAAGAAAAGAGAACAAGGCAAAAAGAAAAAAAAACGAAAGATTGCTTCCTTAGTAATATGTGCTATGGAGATTTAATTCAACCTCCAAATTCTATATATTATTAGTTGACAAAAGAATATACAGAATTTGGAGGTTGAATTAAAACTCCATAGTACATATTACTAAGGAAGCAATCTTTCTTTAATATATATATATATATTTCTTATATAGAGAGAATGATCGGATGACTTAGTTGTATGATGCAAAATACATATAGTTTTTAGAAAATGATTAACTGTGTGTACATTCTAGAGAAGCAAAAAAACAAAAAAAGGGTAGTGGTTACGTAACAAAGATCCACCTTATGATTCACCTGCTAATTATCCACTAATCTGAGATTAATTAAAAGATAATACGACGAAACTTTGTTCAATTAATAATGATTTCGTTGTTATATATGTTTTGCTACTTGAACAATTCACGGCTTCTATCATATATAATATCACAAATTTATGAGTTTTTATGTTAGACAATATCAGAATAACAAGTCCGTGATTAAATAGTTTGGTCCTGTAATTACTTTACTTTGTATATAAAGTTGATGACCAGACCAGATGCATGCATAGAGGTTAGAGAAGGTTGGTAAACCAAATCAACTAAATGCACACTTTTACTTATATTATTCTTTTGTGACGGCAGCTACACTCTTACATATAGCGGCCCTCTTCGGACATATATGCTAATATAATTTCTGTCGACCAACTGAGGATTATTTTAACTTTTATTAGTGTTGTGAGAGTTTAATTATTGGAGTGGATTAGTCTAATCGTAACTCTTTTTTTTTCTTTTCCCTTAATCGGTAACTGATTTTGTCTGAACTCGGTAATTCATTGATCTAAGTTTACGGTTTTATAAATTATTCGAAAGTGAGCTTCTGAATAGATATATATACGAAACAACTACTCATATCCTACCATATGATTATTTTAGATGATACGGCGATTTGGTTATCTGGTTTTAACTAATTAAACGAAAGGGACTAGTTTGACTAAAAGACAATTAAAAGCTTAATTATATACTACTATACTAGTACAGGATACTACTATAGTACTATCTACTATAAAACGTTGTAATTCACTACAAAACTAAAGTCGTGTTAGTTCCTTGTCTTTATGTCTATCTTATATACACGACACTACCTAATCTGATCTTGATATTGTGAAGCGTAACATTAAAGTATTGTGAATATATAAAGAGGAAAGATCTAACTAATTAAGGAACAAAAGAGTCTTTCGAAATGTTTACGTTTGGCTGTCCATCGTTTTGGAATCTATACCTTTATATTAAAATTTTCTTTTTGTCGAAAACCTTTTTATTAATTTAAAGTGTTGATTAGTGTAACCACCTAATTTGAACGCCTACACGTAAAATATGTATTAATAGAATTAACTTATTTAATAAATGAGGATGACTGTGGTGATTATATATATACAATCTGCATGGGTAGACAGAATAAAGACCCTTTCATGTCCATTTCATGCTTAGTTGTCATTTTTGTTTTAGCTTTCATCATGGAATATGACAAATCTACCCTTTCATATAAACCATACAAACTATATATAAGTAATATTTTATAAGCTAATAGTAATATTACTCTCTATCCTTTTTTCTTGTCACATGCTAATTTATATTAACAGCTATAAAACCATTTAAAGACTTATTTTGCCAAATGCCTATACACGTAATGACGTAATCTCTACTCAACACGATTTCAAAATTTTCAAATTACTTAAAGGATTTCATAATGTCTTTTAAGCGACATAATAATTCGTGCTTTTCTTTAAAACCTTTAGCATAAAAAAAAAAACCTCTAACATATTGCACATAAAAATGTATCATAGACATCGAAATAACAACAACTATATATCACAAGATCAGACGGTTTAATAGTATAAACGTCATGATGATAGAAGTCTCAAAAAACTTGTACTTCAAAAAACTGTAAAATAATATAAAAGTTAGATAAAATATTATGAGACTCAAAATTTAAAACATGTATGTGTAATAATAATACCATGGTTTTCAAGTAATGCATGAAATTAGAATCGTTCAACGTAAAAGTTACAATAATTCATCATAATATGATGATACTTTTAAAATATCAAATTTCACATTAAAAATGAATTCATAACCAAGTTCTCTAATCATTTTTTTTTTCTTTCTTGATCGATCATCCTTGACATCACTCTAATGTATAACTCACACATTCAAATAAAACAGCTGCAAAACCGTGGCAGACTAATATACAAAAAGGGTAAAACTGGAAAATAAAGATTAAGAAGACAAATCAGAAAAGACTATTGAACAATAATAACTCTCCCTTATATAAACACCACGAGCGTGGAAGCCAAAGAGCAATTTTCTCCCTACACCAAAAGCCAAAACAAAAAAAAAAACAAAAAAAAAGAGAAACCTCTCTCTCTTATGTCAAAAGCTATATGTGTAACTAACTAATAAACACAAATCATAAATCTTTTTTTCATTTGTTCTTCTTCTCAGAAAGAATCAAAATGTCTAAAAAATCATCGTATAATCATATCTTCTTCTTCAACATCATCTTGATCTTGGGTTTGTATTTGAGATCATCATTAGCCTTCACGAATCTCAACACCTTAAGTTTCGAAGAATCACTTTCTCCTCTCTTTGGCGATGCTAATCTTGTCCGTTCACCTGATGATCTCTCCGTTCGTCTCCTTCTTGATCGATATACCGGTATATATACATCTTTATCACATGGGTTTTATAAATAACTTTTTAAAGATGATGTCATGGTGATGATTGATGATGATTATAATTATAGGTTCTGGTTTCATATCATCGAATATGTATCAACATGGATTCTACAGCTCCATGATCAAGCTTCCCGCTGATTATACTGCCGGCGTCGTCGTCGCCTTTTATGTAAGTCTCCGGCTCATTTTTTGTTTTAAATGTTTTGATTAACACAAAACATATGTTTTATTCGTTTTTCATCCATCTGCATGAATGTTTAATTCTTTAATTTGTTTTCCTAATTATTTACCTAAACTATTCATTATTATCTTTTAAAAAACCATGATGTTAACTCATTTGATCTAATTTGAAACTTTTTCTTTTTTTTTGGCCGAGAAAATCGTCATTGAAAATGGAATACCAAACGATTTGTCGAAGAACCCAACGACACAATTTTCTCTGTTTGGTTGCCTAGAAAATAGTCATTAATTTTCCCTAGAAAATAGTTTCTATTTTTCCCAAGAAAAAAGAAAAATGCACCAATCTTTTAAAAGACTTGGGATCTAATTTTTATGTTTAAATGGATATGTGTAGACATCAAACGGAGACGTGTTCGAGAAAACACACGACGAACTAGACATAGAGTTTCTAGGGAACATAAAAGGAAAGCCATGGAGGTTTCAGACAAATCTATACGGAAATGGAAGTACACAAAGAGGTCGTGAAGAAAGATATCGTCTCTGGTTTGATCCTTCTAAGGAGTTTCATCGTTACAGTATCCTCTGGACTCCTCACAAGATCATGTAAGCTTCTTCAAGATCTTCTCATTTCTTTTGTTTTAGTTGTTTCATTAGCGTTGACTAAACCCGGTTAATCAATATTATTAAATTTGGTGGGACAAAGCTATAAGATGAAAAAAAAAAAAAGAATGTTTGTCTTTCACAGAACGTTTCTTCCTTTACTTTTTTTTTTCCTAAGATTAGTAGCACTTTTTTTTTGCTTTCTAAAATACAATTTTTTCTACTATTACTTTTTGCTCCATTTTTTATTTGATTTAAAATTTTAAAATCGATAAAGAGTCAGCTTTTACAAAACATTCAATTCGTCATTATTGTTAAACATCAGCTTAGAGCTATCTTTTTTGACGCGTATTAAGCCTCAGTCGTCACGCTCACGCATATTAGTTTAAAGCCAAAATTAACAGTTGAATAAATTTGACTTTCTATTGAACCTTCGTCTTCAAAATTGAAGAACGAGAACCGTTAATCATAACTTTTTTTTATATAAACAGAACACATATAAAATTTAAATTTATGAGAATTTACTTAGGCCTGCTGGAGTGACAATTAAATGCAATTAACCATTAGTCCATTACCATCTACCTTTTTTAGTTAAAATAATATAGCAAAAATAAAATCTTAATCATAACTAAAATAATCAGCTAAATTTCTTTTTCTGCTTATCTTTTATTGTTTGTTATAATGACAAAGTCTAGTTTATGTGTCTGTTTTTGAAAAAAAAAAACAATTAGCAATTTAGCTAACGAAATTTTAAACACAAATATTGTAGATTTTGGGTAGATGATGTGCCAATAAGAGAAGTGATAAGAAACGATGCAATGGGAGCTGATTACCCCGCGAAGCCAATGTCTCTTTACGCCACCATTTGGGACGCTTCAGATTGGGCCACTTCCGGCGGCAAATGCAAAGCTAATTACAAATTTGCACCATTCGTAGCCGAGTTCAAATCTTTCTCTCTTGACGGCTGCTCCGTTGATCCTATCCAAGAAGTACCCGTGGATTGCTCCGACTCCGTCGACTTCCTCGAGTCTCAAGATTACTCAACCATCAACTCACGTCAACGGGCCGCCATGCGAAGATTTCGGCAACGTTTCATGTACTATTCTTACTGTTATGATACCGTTAGGTACCCTGAGGCTCCCCCCGAGTGTGTGATTGTTCCCGCGGAGAAAGATAGGTTTAAAAATACGGGAAGGTTGAAATTTGGCGGTACGGAAGCGCGGGAACGACGGAGAAATCGCCGGCAGCAACGCCGGCCTGAGATTGAGAGTGATCCTGATGAAAGAAGACTTTTATAAGATTTATTTGTGCCAATTTTTTTTTACTTAAAATTCGTTTGTGAGTAACAAAGAAGTAAAATAAAAGAGTAAAAAAATTGAAAAATTAAAATGAATGAAATAGAGAGTATATTTGATAGGTCAACGGACTTGTGAAATTTTGAATGAATTATTCAGTCCATTCATGGAAACTAGGCTCGGCCTCTCAGCACATATGTTCTTCTTTTTCACTGCCTGTAGCACAATTAGGAACATGAACATGATAACCAAAATGTTAAAGTCAACAGAATGACAAATGCTCACACGAAACCTTGTAACATGAGAACTGTCTTACTCACATGCAAAATAGCTACACTCTTTGGCTACTACATGAGAAGACTTCTCATATGGACTATGAGGCTGAGGCGACGAGAAGAAGAGCCAGTCGTAGTCTCGTCTGACTATAAATAAGAGACGTGGAAATCCGGACGGCGAAGCATGGACCTCCGTAGCTCCAACACACAGCGAAACCTTCCGATTGACTTTGCTGGCAAAACTCGAAAATGAGATTTGTAGCGATGGAATATGAGTTTTCTCCTCTATTCATCATAATCGTTGTAATGTTTTTGCTTATCGGACACACACTCATATGTTATGATATCTTTATTACCAAAAAAAAAAAATCTTGGCCGTTGATAAATAGTCCTATTCTTATATTTCATGGAGCCAAAATACAGAGCTCTCTGTCTCTGCCTATGGGATTTTGAATTATTTTTTGAAGAGAAAAGTTTTTGGACTGCCAATGAAACCTCGTAGGCTCCTATTGTACCTGAAGGTTGTCATGATATCTTCTCATATTCGATCTGAAGATATCCTTTCTATACTTGTGGAGATTCTTTAGCCGGTATGATTTGTTCGAGCCATTGTTTCTACAGATGTCAATAGGAAATACAAATGGCTGTGAATCTCTAGTTCGATTTTCAGGTTCATATTACTTTTTAGAAAAAATTACTCAAATCATATCCAAAAGTTGGTTTATTACTTGTATCTATAAATCTTTTGAAAGTTACTCAAATGTTTAGTGCTTTGGGTGTAATTATAATTTACCCTTTGGGTTTTGTTTTTCGATTTCGGTCACAAAAAAAAAAAATACAAATCAGCAAATTAAAATACACATCAGATATGATTTAACATGTCATTAAGCCGTTTTTTTCAGATCAACATTTATTTTTTCTTGTTTATATTAAAGAGAGGGAAAATGAACAGTTTTCACTGTTCACAAACCGCCAATACTAAAAAAAAAAAAAACTCTTCTTCGTCGTCTCTCGTCGCCGGTCACACCTGTCATTGTCCACTATGTCGCCGTCAATCTCTTGCCGTCATCTCTCGCCGTATTTGCTCGCTCTCTCTCTATTCGTCGTCGCACTCACTCTCTTCGTCGTCTCACTCTCTTTCTTCGTCGTCGCACTCTCTTTCTTCGTCGTCGCTCTCTCTCTCTTCGTCGTCTTCGTCTTCGTTTAAACGTTCCGGTATGTGTCGAATGTTTAGTTTCGAGTTTTCCGGCTGAATGTGGGTTTTTATCGATGATTTATGGCTGATTGTCGCCGTCTCTAATGACGGCTGGTTTGTTAGATCTATTCGATTCGATGGCTGATTTAATTTTAGGGTTTACGGCTGATTTGTTAGATCTATTCGATTTGATGGCTGATTTGTTTGTTGATGTGGCTGAGTTACGGCTGAGTTTTGTTTTGGTGACTGAGTTATTTTGTGCTTTAGATCTGAGTTATGTATTTGTGGCTGAGTTATGTTATGCTTTGTGTATGAGTTTGTTTTATGCTATGGCTGATTTATTTTATGATTTACTTATGAATTATATTATTTATCAAATGTCGATGGTGATTATTTCTGAAGAACAAGCAAGGGATTACCCCCAAGACTATACGCTGAAGGAAACTCTAATATAGAGTTTAGAGAAATTAATACCAATTTCAGGATGGGAGATTTCCCTACGATTAGAGAATCAATAGGACAAGATGCGTGGGATGAAACGAAGAAAGTACCTATTGGAATAATCTCTAAGCTAGTTGATAGCCAATTCGTCTGGTCTGGTAAGGTTGTACATTTCCTACTATGTAACCAGTTAAGGGTACATAAGAAGGAGCTTTGGTTTGTGGTCGGTGGTCAACCTATCAGGTTTGGGTTGAATGAATTTGCTCATGTCACGGGGTTAAACATAGACCCAATGCCGACAGAATGGGTTGAACTTGAAGAGGAACACAAAGCGTTCTTCAGACTTTTGCAAGTGCCTGGTGGGGAAGGTCCATCATTAAATGAACTCAGGAAAGCATTAAAAGTGTGCCGGGGATGGAAAATCCCTAATCATCATAAATTGTTGGGGCTGTTGCTTCTTCAACACATTGGAATTTATGGTTTGCATCATAACTCTAGAATTCCATATGAAAGTGCCAAAAGAGTTTTTGATGATGAAGCAATGAAGACTTATCCATGGGGTCGGTCAGCATTTGAAGCCCTTGTTGATGGCATAAAGATGTTGAGGCCTACGGGGAAATCGTACACCCTTAGTGGGTTTACACCCGTGTTACAGGCTTGGGCATATGAGTCCATCAGCTGAAGATGATGCTTTGGAGATCGTTTTGGGAATGCATCAGCTGAAGATGATGCCATACCGTTGCTTTGATGGCGTGGAAACCGTACACGTTCAACGATGGAAACGGTTATTGCTGAAGAGATCAAAGCGCTTGGTGAGGTAATGTTTTGATTGTGTTATGATAGACTGATAGTTACTGGCTGATTATTGTTTAAATGATGGCTGATATATGGTTTAGCAGTGGTTGAATGATTAGCGGCTGTTATGACTGAGTTATTATTTAGTCTAGTATGTGCTGAGTTATGGCTGAGTTATTGTTCTTTTATGGCTGAGTTATGGTTTAATGATGGCTGATTTATGGTATTATATGGCTGAGTTATGGTTTAGTTATGGATGAGTTATGGTTTTATTATGGCTGAATTATGGTTCTTTGATGGCTGATTTATGGTCTTAGATGGCTGAGTTAATTGTTTAGTGATGGCTGAGTTAAAACTTACTGATGGGTTTCATAACCTCTTATGTTACAGCTGCGTGTCTGTAAAATGGTTATGAAGGAAAATGGCTACGATCTATTTCATATGTGGCCAGATCAAGAAGACGACCCAGCAATTAATCGCCTGATCAAAGACATACATATGGATAAGTTTGTTAAAGGGTTTTGGGATGTGAAGGAGATTGAGAAGAAGAAAAAGAAAAAGAAAGCTAAAGCAGCTCTTGAGTCTGAATCACCTCCCGCAAAGAAGCGGAAAGTCCATAACCAAGTGACCACCATTCAGGGTGGTGAATCTGGTGAAGGAGCAGGAGCTGCAAAGGAGAAGGAGCTGCACAGGAGACGAAGAAGAAAGGAAAAAAGGTAAGTGATATGGTGTATAGTGAGTTTATATTTTATGTAACCTTTCGTTAGCCTGTTTACGACAGTTTGTGTATTTGTTTCAGTTGGCTAGTGAGGAGGAAGATGCGGGGGAAGATGTGTCGGTTAGAACTCTCGTTGACTTGGTGTGCAGGTTAAACTCAAGGTTTGACACCCTTGATACAAACATTGCAAATATGCCTCTGGATCTGGAGAAGAAGATTGGAGATATAATAGAACAGAGGATGAAGGAAAGGATTGATACCAGGTTTGGACCTTTTGAGCGTGATCTCAAACAGATGAAAGATCACGTGCTTTCCATGAGTGTTGGGGAAAATGGCCAAAACACGGCATCTGCATTTACGGATGTACCGATAACAAACCTGATATCACCGGATCTTCATGCAAAACTACAGAGAACAACAGTTCCACCAGTCATTCCAGGAAAAATACAAGAAAACTACTCTGTCAACAGTCCTCCGGTAATGTCTGATTTATCTTAATTTTATGGCTGATTTTCCAGGATGTTTAGGTTGAGTTATCATTATCGTTAATTGTCTTCGCTATGTTATATAGGAAAAGAATTCTGTTGATGGCAGTGGTTTGGATGAGATCAGTAAGAATCTGATGGATAAGTTTGATAATCCTATTGATTTCCTTCAGAAGTCTCCAGCTGCTAAGAAACCAGCTGATACGAAAACACGGCCTTACACGAGGAGAAATGCCAAAGAGTTAGAGGCGAAAGAGAAAGCCAAAGAGTTACAAGCGGCAAAGAAGGCCAAAGAAGTAGCTGCGGCAAAGAAGGCCAAAGAATTAGCGGCTGGAGACATTCAGGAAAAGAAAAGAGGTAGAGGTAGAAAGCCTAAAAATCCTAATGCTGTTATGCCGTTGTTTATTGTACTACATGGAGGTTTGAATAAGGGAGAAGCTGGTGCAGAAGCTGGTACAAAAGATATTACAGACCAGTATATTGCTGAAGCCAACACACTTGAACCTGAATCTGAGGATGATGAGGAGGAAAAGATTAGACTTGATAGAATTAAAGTTTTTAGGCTGGAGAGTGTTAAGCTGTCCCCGGATGGGAGTGCATTGAATACACAACAAGCTCATCCAAGCAGGATTATCCCTTATATTGGAGACAACAGACTGACGTGTATGAGGAAGAACTGTTCACCTGGACATGGAATATATGATCCTCTGACACCTGTTGATCCGGTCACGTTGCAGAAACTTATGGATTTTCTAAAGAAAGCCGAGTATGACCCTTTAGACCCTTTTTCTTAACAAGTTAATCACAGATTGTTAACATTATATTAACTTGTGTTTATTTTGTTTGTTAGGAATATTCCGTTAGGCAAGGGCGAAATCGAAATTGAATTCTATAGGCAGCTAATCATCAAACGAAAGGACTGGCCAGTGAAACTAGAAAATTATGGTACCTATTGGTGGCTTACTGATGAAGTAAGTTTATTTTAATGTCTTAGTTATTGTTGTCGTTGTCTGAGTTATTAAAAACATTATGGCTGAGTTGCTGTTCTTTACTCAGTTTCCTTTTTTACAGCACATGGGCGCGTATATGAGACTCCTCAGTGTAAGGTACAAACGAGATCCCTTCCCATATCACAACAAACGCATTGCGTTTGTAGACCCGTGGTTCACCATGACGATGGTTCGTGACTATGCTCAGTTCGAGATGAAACCCAAACTATTTAAATTCAATGGCAACTGTTACGAAGAGTTAGTTAAAGGTTTGATACCTTCAGATCAACCGACTAATTTGAAGTGGATAGAAGATGTGGATCTGCACATGAAATCCAAATGTTTTCAGATCAACCGTTGGGCAATCACTGGGTGGCGCTGCACGTGGATCTGCTTAGGGGACATATTGATTGCTATGATAGCATCGTCGGACAAGTAACCAAAGAAAGTGAGGGTAAAATACTGAATGCTTGTAGGGCGTTTACGCGGATGATTCCAGCAATGATGAACGAGCACGTTCCTCACGAATATCGTGAACCTACTTTCAAACAGTTCACCTTCAGGAGGAGGAGAGTCTCCAAGGTCCCGCAAAACGTACAGGTTGGTGACTGTGGCGTGTACGCTTTAAAGTTTATAGAATGTCAAGCGCTTGGTGTGTCTTTCGATGGAATCTGTGATCAAAATATCCAGGATATACGTGTTAAAATGGTAGCAGAAATCTACGATGAGGCACCTGTGAGTCAATTTACGTAATTTTGTATTTCTTTTGGTAGGACTTGTATATTGAAAACATTTGGATTTCTTGTGGTAGGAATTGTATATTGAAAACGTTTGGATTTCTTTTGGTAGGAATTGTACTTGGATATTGAAAACATTTGGATATTATAGTATCTTTTCAATGTTACGGCTGAGTTATGTACTTCACACGGTTGAGTTATGTTCATACGGCTGAGTTATAAGTAAATATTAAATAAACATATATGTTATGGCTGAGTTATGTACTTCGTACGGCTGAGTTATGGCTTATGTACATGGTACGGCTTCGTTTGGTCTTTCGTGCCGTGCCTCGATATTACAAAAAGTGTCTGCTCAGATATTACAAAAAGTGTCTGCTCAATAATTCTGTGTCTGCTCAGATCCACACGCGTAATAAATTCATAAAGTTAGCTTTTTCACAATATATTATACAAAATAATAAAAAAACTGAACTCAAAATTCGAATAAAAAATAAAATAATTCCGACAAAGTGACTAAGTGATGACTGAGTCATTGACTTACACGGCTGAGTTATGAAATATTTGTAAATATTTGTAAATTTACATTATTATAACTCAAAATTTAAATGTACAATTGAAATATGAATATTACAATTATTATAACCAATAAAAAATATTAATTATAGAGAAAGATTGATTTATACACATTCTCATCAGAATGTGTAAAACATACAACACATGACTTTTAGGGGTTAGGGTTAGGGTTGGGGTTTAGGGTTTAGAGTTTGAGATGTAGGGTTCAGATGAGTAACATTATTTGTTTTTTGGTTTTGGTTCTAATGTGTTTTAATGTGTTTGGTTTAAGGTGGTAATATGAATATTTTTTTCAAATTTTTTAAATTTTTTTGGTTATTTCCGGTTATGGGTCGGTTAAATTTTTTTTGGTTATTTCCGATTCATCTAATTCTTCTCCTCCTTAATATTGGCAAACTCGTCGCGCAATGCATCAGTCCACCACCTCCTGAAACCGCAGCCTTGACCGGGACCCTTACAAGTAGTACAGAACTGGTATTAAAATATTAAAAAAAAAATCAAGATGAACACAAAAATAAGATCTGGCAACGAGAAGCACTGCACCACAATTACACCCGACTGGAACGCCCTTGTCGCGCCTCCAGATTTCGCCGTACCTCATTTTCATTTTCATCCACATTACCACAAACATAATATTACGATAATGCTTAGAGATTTCAGATGGTCCAGAGATGTACCTCAGTTAGTGCTTCAGCAGCAGTTTTCTCATCAGCCCTGGAGTTGCCGCTGTAGATATCTCCCTGAGCCATCGTTTTCACTCGATTACTAAAGCACAAAATCACTACAATCCCATCATTTATACTAAAACAATAAATCGAACGACGTCGTTTAACAATACTATACGTTACAGCTGAGTTATGTACTTTACACGACTGACTTAAGGTGGTATATTAAATTAATATTGATGTTACGGCTGAGTTATGTAGCAGCCATATTAATTGTGTTACGACTGAGTTATGCAACAACCATATTAATTTATTATATACATTCTCGAGAATATAAAAAATGTTGTTGGGGAGACGCAAACTATAATTATGTTTCTTGTTATCATCCACACACGCAAACTATAATTATGTTTCTTGTTATCATCGAAATAAACGGCTGACTTATGAGATATTTGTAAATTAAAATTTTTCTAACTCAAAATTTAAATTTACAATGGAAATATGTATATTAATATTATTATAACAAATAAAAAGTAATAATTATAGACAAAGAGTGATTTTTACATATTCTGATCAAAATATGTCAAATAGTCAAAACATGACATTTAGGGGTTAGGGTTAGGGTTTGGGGTGTAGGGTTCATATTTCCAACATTATGGGTTTTAATTTAACAGTTTGGTTTTGGTTCTAATGTGTTTGATTTAAGGTGGTAATTTGGGTTTACTAATATGATAACCATTTCAAATTTTTAAAATTTTTGAAATTACTATTCGGTTATCTCCGGTTATGGGCCGGTTAGATTAATATATAACCATAAATAACCCAAATGTTATCCAAATTAGGTAGATTAACTTAATATAACCGATATTAACCTGCATATAACCGTAATTAATCGAAAATACCAATACAAAAAAATACCAAATGGGAGAAAATTAGTTTTTCGGTTCGGTTCGGTTTGTTCGGTTATTTAGTCTTATAATTGGAGTCATGGCTGATATATTTTATGACGGTTGTATTATCGTTTAGGGTATTCTCATTAATATGAAAACATATTCTTCTTTCTTTCCTTGATCTTTCGTTCTCCTAATAAATATTAAAACGTCTATCGATGTCACAAAAAGTGTTGTTAGGAAAACGCGAAAAATCACTAATTCTGTGCTTGCTCAAATCCACACGCATAATAAATTCATAGAGTGAGCTTTTTTCACAATATATAATTCAAAATAATTAAATAATTATTATTCGAATTTTATTTTTGAAAACGTATTTCTCCAACCATTGAATATTAATTTTTTTATATGAATATTACTATCATTAAAACAAATAAAAAGTATATTTATAGACTTAGAGTGATTTTTACACATTCTAATTTGAGGGTTGGCTGAGTTATGAGATATTCACAACTGAGTTATGTAAAAAATTTAGATAAAGTGATGACTGAGTTATCAAATATTGTGGTTGACTTATCGAACTTTATGGTTGAGTTATCATTCCGTAATGACTGAGATATCGAAATAACGACTGATTTATATTAATATGAAGGTACAACATAAACGAAATCAAAAAAAAAAAAAAGCACAAAATCATAGTTCATAGTTCATATAGAAGACGACACGAAAGTACAATGGAAATCACTTTATGAAACCGACGTCATCTGGACCAAATTCTTCAAACATATGGACCAAATCATTCCAAACTATGCTGCTCAGCATCTCGGGTTTATTGCCACCTTTCGCTCATATCCTCTTGAGAGCACGCATCTGGGATCTGAATAACGTTCTAGCCACCAAATTAAACTGCGTCCAGACCGTTAAAGTATGTTTTGGATCCCACGTGTTTTTACGCTACAATTAAAGGAAAGAAACAGTAAGAGTATAGAATAATATCAATATGGTGGTTTGTTTTAGTGATCTTACTGCGAGGACGATAAACCATCGTCTCTTAAAATGGAAGGGAATTAAGCGGTACGTCGGCCACGCATGGTGCAAGTTGTGTTGAAGTATTCCTCAAATCGCGATAGAGAGAACATGAAGGAACTTGAACCACGTAACAGTGGTTGTGTCAACCCAGGAACCCACACCAGGGTTTAGAACCGGAATATTCCCCCGATCAGTGGCGCAAATGATCGCTTCGACATCTCTAAAAAACTGTCCATCGATATGAGGAACAACTTCCATGTCGATAGGAAGATGTAATAGATAGACAAATCTTTGATTTAGGAGTGTATAAAGTGAAACAATAGAAACGAAGAATGAGATGAAAGAGAGTCACACATATGAATGAGGAGAATATAAAGAAAAAACAATATGAAAACGAAAGGTCACATCTATTATTAGGTTAAATTATGATTTCCCGCCAAAATATTGCTTGACGACTGAGTTATAGTTTGACGAGAAAACGAAAGGTCTCATCGATCCATGTAATGGCTGAGTTATAGTGAGTTATGGCTGAGGTATTACGAGAAATAATCTGAAATTAGATTGAACCCTGATATTTGTAGAGCAACTTTGAATTTAAGAAGCATTTACCTAATGGGCTACAACGGATCTTTGTACATATATACAGCAAACTACTAAAAAGACATATCCATGTCGCTTCCTTAGCAGTACCAAGAAGGGTTTGAAACAAAGGCGGGTGCCAAGTAAACTTGATCAACGCATCTTTTGTTCTCTCTGATATATACTCAAAAGAAAGAAATGTTCTAAAATAAATTTCTGCTGCTGGGCTTTGAAACCAAAAAATTTAAGAGCAACTTAGATCATAAAAACCATTTAGCCAATAGGTTCTAGAAGATTGTTTGCACTTATATACAACATACTACTAAGAAATGCATCCCCAAGCTGCTTCTTCGGCTTTACCAAGAACAGTTTGTAGCAAAGGTGGGTCCCAAGTAAAAGACTGGCACAATGTATCTCTAGTTCTCTCTCACAAATACTGCAAAAAAAAATGTTCCAAAATAAATTTTCCGCTGCGGGGCTTTGAACCCAGAATTTTGAAGAGCAACTTGGATCTCAAGAGCATGTAGCCAATGTGCTATAGCGGATCTTTTGAATTTATATACAGCAAGCTACTAAGAAGACATCTTCACGCCGCATCTTTGGCAATACCAAGAAGGGTTTGAAACAAAGGTGGGTCCTAAGTAAAAGACTAGCACAATGGATATAAGTTTTCCGCTGCCGAGCTTTGAACCCTGATATTTGTTGAGCAACTTAGAATTTAAGAAGCATTTACCCAATGTGCTACAACGGATCTTTGTACATATATACGACAAACTACTACAAAGACATATCTATGCCGCTTCCTTCGCAGTACCAAGAAGGGTTTGAAACAAAGGCGGGTGCCAAGTAAACTTGATCAATGCATATTTTGTTCTCTCCGATATATACTCCAAAAAAAGAAATTTTCTAAAATAAATTTCTGCTGCCGAGCTTTGAAACCAAAAAATATAAGAGCAACTTAGATCATAAAAACCATTTAGCCAATAGGTTCTAGAAGATTGTTTGCATCTATATACAGTGTACTACTAAGAAGTGCATCCTCAAGCTGCTTTCTCGGATTTACCAAAACAGTTTGAAGCAAAGGCGGGTCCCAAATAAAAGACTGGCACAATGTATCTCTAGTTCACTCTGACATATACTTCAAAAAATAAATGTTCCGAAATAAAATTTCCGCTACAGGGCTTTGAACCCGGAATTCTGAAGAGAAACTTGGGTATCAAGAGCATTTAGCCAATGTGTTAAAGCGGGTCTTTTGAATGTGTATACAGTGGGCTACTAATAAGGCATCTTCGCGCCGCATCTTTGGAAATACCAAGAAGGGTTTGAAACAAAGGCGAGTCCTAAGTAAAAGACTAGCACAATGCATATAACTTTTCTGCTGCCGAGATTTGAACCCTGATATTTGTAGTGCAACTTTGAATTTAAGAAGCATTTACCCGATGTGCTACAACGGATCTTTGTACATATATACAGGAAACTACTAAAAAGACATATCCATGCCGCTTCCTTAGCAGTACCAAGAAGGGTTTGAAACAAAGGCGGGTGCCAAATAAACTTGATCAATGCATCATTTGTTCTCTCCGATATATACTCCAAAAAAAGAAATGTTCTAAAATATATTTCTGATGCCGTACTTTGAAACCAAAAAATTTAAGAGCAACTTAGATCATAAAAACCATTTAGCCAATAGGTTCTAGAGGATTGTTTGCATATATATACAGCGTACTACTAAGAAATGCATCCCCAAGCTGCTTCATCGGCTTTACCAAGAACATTTTGAAGTAAAGGTGGGTCCCAAGTAAAAGACTGGCACAATGTATCTCTAGTTGTCTCTCACATATACTGCAAAAAAAAGTGTTCCAAAATAAATTTTCCGCTGTAGGGCTTTGAACCTGGAATTCTGAAGAGAAACTTGGGTCTCAAGAGCATTTAGACAATGTGCTACAACGGATCTTTTGAATGTATATACATCGGGCTACTAATAAGGCATCTTCATGCTGCATCTTTTGCAATACCAAGAAGGGTTTGAAACAAAGGCGGGGGCCAAGTAAACTGGATCAATGCATCTATTGTTGTCTCCGAAATATACTACAAATAAAAGAAATGTTTTAAAATAAATTTCTGCTGCCCGACTTTTAAACCAAAAAAATTAAGAGCAACCTAGATCTTAAAAAACATTTAGCCAATAGGTTCTAGAGGATTGTTTGCATCTATATATATCTTACTACTAATAAATGCATCCCCAAGCTGCTTCTTCGGCTTTACCAAGAACAGTTTGTAGCAAAGGCGGGTCCCAAGTAAAAGACTGGCAAAATGTATCTCTAGTTCTCTCTCACATATACCGCAAATAAAAATGTTGCAAAATAAATTTTCCGCTGTCGGGCTTTGAACGCAGAATTTTGAAGAGCAACTTGGATCTCAAGAGCATTTAGCCAATGTGCTATAGCGGATCTTTTGAATGTATATACAGCAAGCTACTAATAAGGCATCTTCACGCCGCATCTTTGGCAATAACAAGAAGGGTTGGAAACAAAGGCGGGTCCTAAGTAAAAGACTACCACAATGCATATAACTTTTCCGCTGCCGAGCTTTGAACCCTGATATTTGTAGAGCAACTTAGAATTTAAGAAGCATTTACCCAATGTGCTACAACTGATCTTTGTACATATATACAACAAACTTCTAAAAAGGCATATCCATGCCGCTTCCTTAGCAGTACCAAGAAGGGTTTGAAACAAAGGTGGGTGCCAAGTAAACTTGATCAACGCATCTTTTGTTCTCTCCGATGTATACTCCAAAAAAAGAAATGTTCTAAAATAATTTAAGAGCATCTTAGATCATAAACACCATTTAGCCAATAGGTTCTAGAAGATTGTTTGCATCTATATACAGTGTACTACTAAGAAATGCATCCCCAAGCTGATTCTTCGGCTTTACCAAAAACAGTTTGAAGCAAAGGCGGGTCCCAGATAAAAGACTGGCACAATGTATCTCTAGTTTGCTCTCACATATACTGCAAAAAAAAAATGTTCCGACATAAATTTTCCGCTACAGGGCTTTGAATTCTCGGAATTCTGAACAGAAACTTGGGTCTCAAGAGCATTTAGCCAATGTGTTTGAAACGATCCGACCCGTTTTTTTAAAACAATAAATAGTAAATAAAAAATAATAATAATAAATAAATAAATAAACTACAACTAGAGTTTCCATATCCACTAGCCACTTAACCACAATCACAACTAACAGCGGAAATAACTAATACCATATCCAATTAAATAACTAATATTATATCATAAACGATATCCAAATACCAAACATTAGGAAACATAAAACCGGCAACCTAGCAATGTTTCTAATGACCCAACTCTAGCAACCTAGCAATGCCAGACAACAACCAATCGAGTCCCTAGAACATCTGCCTCTTCATTGCCTTGATTCCGCGATCACACTTTGCCTTTACCTGCACCACAAACACAAATTGCAATGCATGAGTATTTTATAAACAATCAGTAAGGCAATCCTCCCATCTACTGGGCTATACACACAGGCAATGGAGACATCTCTAACCATCAACCAACAATCAACAATCAACAATAACAAACTAGGGCCAAGCATCGACCGACACCAACATGCATCGACCGACGCCAGTACGGGGTTGCACCGACCGACGCATAATATGCATTAACCGACGCATGCTCAACATAGCACGAAAACCCTAGGTTTATCGTGCTGTCCTCGTAGTTGCATCGACCGACGCACATGCCAAGCATCGTTTCTCCCCGAAGCTTCTCGCCGGATCTTCGTTCTTACAACCACAAAACTCGATCCCAAGCCACAAGAAAGCTTCCCAAAACGCAGCGTTTAACTTAAACTCGTCCGCACTAAACCGGCTATGCATCGGTCGATGCACTAAACCGGGATTTCGGTTCGCGTATGTTACAATTCTCCCCCACCAACATAGATTTGTTCTCGAATCTCGAACAACCATTAGCCAAGGACTCCCGTGTGACCGTCTCCACGGCCCGAACTCCTTCGACTGATCTACGGAAAGTCACTTCTAGGCGATAGACTCACGCTCCAGGAATTATTTGCTCTCGACTTTTGGACTTTCCTTTACTCTTACGCCTAAACCTTGAGTTTTTATTGGCTCCTCATTAGGCCTAAGCCTGCATGCCATAATGTTGGCTCCACATCGGGCCTAAGCCCGCATGCCATAATATATAAGGAAAAATCCAATACTCGTCTCTTGGGTTGCCACCCTACAGCGCGCCTCCGGATCGTCATCCGAAGTCGATATACCAACCATACTCCAAAGCCACAAAGTCTCAGAATATGGCAGTACTAGGAGAACCTAAGTCCCCCAAGAGTCGCGAGCAAACAATTCTGAACACGTCTGAGTCCTATCCCTATCCAGGCTTCCATCCCGTGGCTCGCGTAAGACAACACAATGTCCTACCAACCACAAAGGCCAAACAATAGTCCTAAACAGGACCGCCACCAAGGCCAAACAAATGTCCTAAACAGGACCGACACAAAGACCATCTGTCCCGAAGGACCATCATAAAGACCATATGTCCCGAAGGACCATCACAAAGACAATCTGTCCCAAAGGACCGTAACAAAGACCATATGCCCCGAAGGACCGTCACAAAGACCATTTGTGCCGAAAGACCGTCACAAAGACCATCTGTCCCGAAGGACCGCCTAAACATGTACTCTGGCTAAACAGCCCGCCACAAAGGCCACACATCTGGCTAAACAGCCCGCCACAAAGGCCACACAATTGGCCAAACAGCCCGCCACAAAGGCTACACATGGCTAAACAGCCCGCCGCAAAGGGCATAAAATGTCTCAAAAGACCACCACACACGGGCACAATGACTCAAAAGTCTGCCCCTCCAAGGCTCACAACCACTAAAATGGACATATTCTAACTCCCATAAACTTTCCAATTTTTAGCACTTTCCATTTTTGGAAACTTTCCTCTTTTAGAAACTTCCATTTCAGGAACCTTTCCATCAAAACCCCGCCTCACGGAAACTTCGTACCCCAAACACCACCTCATCTTGTTATTTAGTCGCACAACCAACCACCCCAAGCGACCAAGTAAACAAGAGAGTTGGGCTGGAATACTCCATTCCCGCTCCAGCCACGGACTACAACTGGGACCAGGCTAAACAAGTTCAAGTCGCGACCTGCTTCTCGAACCACTTCTTGAACCTTACCTTCATCCTCGCCTCTGGTTCCCAAGTCTGCTCCTCAACACCATCACAATCCCAAAGGACTCTCATCAAAGGAATCTTCTTCTTCCGAAGTTCCTTGATCCTCCTCCTGAGAGCCCTCACTGGTCTCGCCTCCAATGTCATGTTAGGCTGAAGATCCTCAGGAATCTTAGCTAACAACTGATCATCCTCACGGAGACACTTCCGCAACATAGACACATGGAAAACTTTATGGAAAGCATGCATAATCTCAAGTAACTCTAGTCTATATGCCATTGGTCCAACCCACTCAATCACTCTGACCGGACCCATATACCTCGGACTCAACTTAGTCTCTGTCAATGACCTGTTCAGACCCTGTAACATGGCCATCTTGAGGTACACTCTTTCTCCTACCTGAAACTCAAGATCTCTCCTCCTCCTATCGGCAAAACTCCTCTGCCGATCCTGAGCTTCCTTCATGTTCAGCTTGAGAACCCAAATCTTTGTTCCTCTCCCCCACCTGAGTCCAGCATAACGGTGTACAGTATGGCCTCCCATACAAAGCCTCATAATGAGCCATCTTAATACTCGCCTGATAGATGTTGTTGTAAGCAAACTTTACCAGGTTCAGGTGATCTGCCCAATGACCACCCCAATCCAACACACACATCCTCAGCATATCCTCCAGCGTCTGGATCGTACGCTCTGACTGTCCATCTGGGATGATAAGCTGTACTCATATGCACCTTTGTGCCCATCTTAGCCTGAAATGCCTTCCAGAACACCAAAGTGAACTTAGAATCTCTATCAGACACGATACTCGCTGGCACCCCATGCAATCTGACTATCTCCCTCACATACTTCTTAGCCAAGACCGCTGCTCCATCAGTCTTCTTAATGGCCAGAAAATGTGTTGACTTAGTCAACCGGTCCACAATGACCCAAATAGCATCAAAAGTCTGAGACACTAGTAATCCTACCACGAAATCCATCGTGATCATATCCCACTTCCACTCAGGAATGGGTAGACTCTTCAGTAACCCGCCTGGAACCTGATGCTCAGCCTTCACTAGCTGACACACATCGCACCTCGCGACCCAACTAGCTACATCCTTCTTCATCCCGACCCAGTGATATTACCTCTTGAGATCACGGTACATCTTAGTCGCTCCTGGATAAATAGAAAACTTGCTCGCATAAGCCTCTCTCAGGATCTCTTGTCTCAACTCCTCATCCTTGGGCACACAAATCCGACCGTGCACCAAGATAGTACCATTATCTGAGACATGATACACTGAATCCACATCCTTCGAGGCATTCAACAGCCCCAAGTCCTTCTCCTGAGCCAACCGCACCCTGCTCAAAAGATCTGTTCTATCAACCGCCTTCAAACCCAATGGTTCCAGAGAAACAACACACAAACTCAAAGCACTGATCTCTCCTACCAGAGACTCCATCTCCTGCTCCTGAGCCGAAGCTATCCTCTTCCGACTCAGAGCATTTGCAACCGAGTTAGCCTTACCAGGGTGATAAGCTATCTTTAAATCATAATCTGCCACAAGCTCCATCCACTGCCTCTCCCTCAAATTCAGCTCAGGCTGAGTGAATATATACTTCAGGCTCTTATGATCTGTAAACACATGTACCTTTGCACCATAAAGATAAGATCTCCAAATATTCAGGGCAAAAACTACAGCAGCCATCTGCAAATCATGAGTAGGATAGTTGCCCTCATGCTTCCGCAACTGCCGTGAAACATAGGCAATCACCTTCCCATGATGCATCAACACACACCCCAAACCAACTCTGGATGCATCAGTATAAACCACATAGGGTTCCCCCTGCTCAGGCAAAGCCAACACTGGCGTAGTATTCAACATCTCCTTCAGGCTTGCAAAGCCTTCCTCGCACTCCTAAGACCAAACAAAAGGAACATCCTTCCCTGTCAACTTAGTCATAGGATGTGTTCTGCTCGCAAAACCCTGCACAAATCTCCTGTAGTAACCTACCAACCCAAGAAAACTCCTAATCTCTGTGGCATTCTGCGGACTAGACCAATCCCTGATAGCCTGGATCTTCTCCGGATCTACGGAAACCCCATCTGCAGACACAATATGACCCAGAAAACCCATCTTACGCTGCCAAAAACTGCACTTGCTCAACTTAGCAAACAACTTCTGCTCCCGCAGCTTCTACAGAACTGCCCTCAAATGCACTACATGTTCCTTAGGTCTCTTGGAATAAACCAGGATATCGTCTATGAAAATGATGATAGACACGTCCAGAAACTCCTGAAACACGTTGTTCATCAATCTCATAAACGCTGCTGGTGCGTTAGTCAATCCAAACGGCATCACCACAAACTCATAATGCCCATACCTCGTCCTGAATGTTGTCTTCCTCTCATCTGCCTTATCTATCGGTATCTGATGATAACCCGACGCCAGATCTACCTTGGGGAGCCAAGTAGAACCCCTCAAATGATCCAACAACTCATCGATCCTAGGAAGAGGGTACTTGTTCTTCACAGTGACCCGGTTCAAACCCTGGTAATCAATACACAACCGGAAACTCCCATCCTTCTTCTTGACAAATAACACCGGTGCTCCCCATGGTGATACACTAGGACGGATGAAACCCTTACTCTACAAATCCTCTAGCTGCTTCTTCAGCTCTACCATCTCTGCTGGAGCCATTCTGTAAGGAGCTTTGGATAACAGCATCGTCCCCAGTTCCAGTTCAATCGTGAAAAGATCAGACCGAGATGGTGGTAATCCCTGCAATGACTGAAACACGTCCTCAAATTCCTTAACAACCTGAATACCGCTAACCGTAGACTTCTCCACTGACTCTGGCATTGATATAGTAACCGAATAAGCCTCATGGCCCTTCTCGATCATCTTCCCAGCCTGAATGGCTAAGATCACGAGACTCCCCGAAGTCGGTCTGATACCCTGAAAGACCAACTTCCCTCCTGGACGCTCAAACTCCACTCTACCCCGATGGCAGTCCAAATACACCATATGCCGATGCAACCAATCCATCCCAAGAATAACATCATACAACTCCACTCGGCTGATAAGCAAATTCGCTGGCCAAGACTCTCCTGCGATCTGAATATCAATTCCTCTGGCTCGTCCAATAACCCTCAGGAACTTGCCTCCCGCAACTCTGACAACTCCTGTATGCTCCCCGGGATCCCCTCTGATTCTCGCGCTCTCTGCACACTCCGGAGTAATGAAGCTATGAGAAGCTCCAAAATCAAACATAACGTGGGACTTAAACCCGCCCAACAACAAGGTCCCTACACAAACCTCATGTGTTGAGAACCTAACACTTTATCACAGGAAAAACATAAAATCTGAACCTACTGAAATTCACAAAGTTTAAGTAGCAGAAATTATACCTGTGATCGCCCCGGCACTGGTTCCACCAGCCTCTGCAGTCGTGTAAACCTGTGGCGCCTGCTCAATCCGTGCAACCTGCTGCCCTCCCGGCTGCACCTGCTGAAACGCTGACACTGCCACCGGCTGCAACTTGGGACACAAGGGCCTGATGTGCCCTGGCTCCCTGCAATGATAGCATACATGAGCCGCTGCCGTCGGAGCACTCCTCTTGGGACAGCTAGCAATCTTGTGATCCTTGCTCCCACAACCGAAGCAACTCGCACCACTCGGCCTCTGCATAGCCTCCCACCTCCTCTTGGTTCTCTGCGCAGGCTTGCCGCCCTTCCTAGAACTTTCATGATGTTGAGCCTTACTAGGCTGAACTGCTGGACTAACCGCCACTGATTGTGCCCGGATATCTTCCTCGATCTCTGCCGCAGTCTCAACCAGCTTTGCACGCGTAGCGTAACTCCGTCCTCTACAATGGACCCTCAAGTCATCACGAAGAGCCCTCATAAACCTCCTGATCTGGGCCTCCTCAGACTCCATAGCCCGACCCCAATAACATAGAATCCGACTAAACTCCAAATCCAGCTCTCGCACTGACCGCGTCACCTGAGATAACTGAAGGAACTGCACCTCCATCCGGTCCAATGCGTCCCTCGGAAAATACTTGCGGTTGAACTCCCCTACGAAGTCAGCCCAAATCATCTCCCGCTGCACCCTCCTAGCAGCCATTGATCTCCACCACACCTGAGCATCACCAATCAAATGGTGGACCCCAATATCCACCCAAAACTCCGCAGGACATCTTAGAGTATGGAAGTTACCTTCCACACTCGTCCTCCACGCATCTGCAGCAGTAGGGTATGTACCACCCGAAAACTTCGCAGTCTCGATGCCTTTCATCTCCTTGAGCATGGACAAATAACGACCATGTGCTCCCACATCTGCAGCCATTGGCTGCCGCTCCTCTGCCACCACTGGTGGCACTACCTGAGCCTGAGCCGGTACCAACAACTGTGCTAACAAGCCCGAACATCACTGGCCACTGGAGCATCAACACCGCCCCCTCCGGCCACACTCATGGAATCCCCCTGGACACCCTACGACTCGCCAACACCCTCAGCTGTCACACTTTGGTCTGCAGTCTCACTAAACTCTAGGACTCTGCCCCTACCACGACCACGTCCACGTCCACGACCACGTCCGCGTCCTCGACCACGACCAGCCACAGCACCCCCTCTAACCATCTGCACTACCATGAACAGAAGGCTAAGCAAATAGTTAACATAACACAAAAACATATACTCACAGTGGAATCACACTGTAGGCTCGAAGAGGATGTTCTAGGACTCCATGCCACACACAATTGACTAACTCACGTAATCAATCAAGACATGCAATCCAAAACATCTACAGCACAAAGCCTATTTAACCCAAACCTAGAACCGTAAGGGCTCTGATACCAAACTGAAACGACCCGACCCGTTTTTTTTTTTTAAATAATAAATAAACTGCAACTAGTGGTCCCATACCCACTAGCAACTTAACCACAATCACAACCAACAGCGGAAATAACCAATACCATATCCAATTAAATAACCAATATTATATCATAAACGATTTCCAAATACCAAATATTAGGAAACATAAAACCGGCAACCTAGCAATGTTTCTAATGACCCAACTCTAGCAACCTAGCAATGCTAGACAATAACCAGTCAAGTGCCTAGAACATTCTCCTCTTCATTGCCTTGATTCCACGATCACACTTTGCCTTTACCTGCACCACAAACACAAATTGCAATGCATGTGTATTTTATAAACACTCAGTAAGACAATCCTCCCATCTACTGGGCTATATACACAAGCAATGGAGACATCTCTAACCATTAACCAACAATCAACAATCAACAATAACAAACCAGGGCCAAGCATCGACCGACACTAACATGCATCGACCGACGCCAGTACGGGGTTGCGTCGACCGACGCATGATATGCATCGACCGATGCAAGGTTCACTTGCATCGACCGACGCATACTCGACATAGCACGAAAACCCTAGGTTTATCGTGCCGTCCTCGCAGTTGCATCGACCGATGCACATGCCGAGCATCATTTCTCCCCGAAGCTTCTCGTCGGATCTTCGATCCTACAACCACAAAACTCTACCCCAAGCCACAAGAAAGCTTCCCAACGTCCCAAATAACATTCTAACAAGACTAACAACACATAACAAGCAGATCAGAGAAATCTCCAGCTTAGATAAGCCATAGTCATGCACTTACCTTTGCCAAGACGATTTTGAACCTTAAACAAACAAAAAAACACTTCCAGGAAGTTCCTACAACGATCCCAGCTACAGATCTCTACAGGAACAGCTTCCAAACTCCCAAAATCCCCAAGAACACTCAAGAACACTTTTCTCTCTTCCTAACCCCAAAACGCAGCGTTTAACTTAAATTCGTCCACACTAAACCGGCTATGCATCGACCGATGCAATCCCTAAACCAGGATTTCGGTTCGCGGATGTTATAGTGTTACAACGGATCTTTGTACATATATACAACAAACTACTAAAAAGACATATCCATGCCGCTTCCTTTGCAGTACCAAGAAGGGTTTGAAACAAAGGCGGGTGCCAAGTACACTTGATCAATGCATCTTTTGTTCTCCCCGATATATACTCCAAAAAAAAGAAATGTTCTAAAATAAATTTCTGCTACCGGTCTTTGAAACCAAAAAATTAGCAACTTAGATCATAAAAACCATTTAGCCAATAGGTTCTAGAAGATTGTTTGCATCTATATACAACGTACTACTAAGAAATGCATCCCCAAGATGCATTCTCGGCTTTACCAAGAACAGTTTGAAGCAAAGGCGGGTCCCAAATAAAAGACTGGCACAATGTATCTCTAGTTCTCTCTGACATATACTGCAAAAAAAAAAATTCCAAAATAAATTTTCTGCTGCAGGGCTTTGAACCCGGAATTCTGAATAGAAACTTGGGTCTCAAGAGCATTTAGCCAATGTGTTACAGCGGATCTTTTGAATGTATATACAGCAGGCTACTAATAAGGCATCTTCACACTGCATATTTGGCAATACCAAGAAGGGTTTGAAAAAAAGGCGGGTGCCAAGTAAACTGGATCAATGCATCTATTGTTCTCTCCGATATATACTCCAAAAAAAAGAAATGTTTTAAAATAAATTTCTGCTGCCCGGCTTTTAAACAAAAAAAATTAAGAGCAACTTAGATCTTAAAAACAATTTAGCCAATAGGTTCTAGAGGATTGTTTGCATCTATATACAGCGTACTACTATGAAATGCATCCCCCAGCTGCTTCCTCGGCTTTACCAAGAACAGTTTGACTCAAAGGCGGGTCCCAAGTAAAAGACTGGCACAATGTATCTCTAGTTCTCTCTGACATATATACTGCAAAAAAAAATGTTCCAAAATAATTTTTTCACTGCCAGGGTTTGACCCCATAATTCTGAAGAGAAACTTGGGTCTCAAGAGCATTTAGCCAATGTGTTATAGCGGATCTTTTGAATGTATATACAGCGGGCTACTAATAAGGCATCTTCACGCTGCATCTTTGGCATTACCAAGAAGGGTTTGAAACAAAGGCGGGTCCTAAGAAAAAGACTAGCATAGTGGATATACTACATGAAAAAAATATTCAATAACAAATTTTCCGCTGCCGAGCTTTGAACTCGGATATTTGTAGAGCAACTTAGAATTTTAGAAGCATTTAGCCAATGTACTACAACGAATCTTTCTACATATATACAGCGAACTACTAAAAAGACATCTCCATGCCGCTTCCTCAGGAGTACCAAGAATGGTTTGAAGCAAAGGCGGGTGCCAGGAAAACTGGATCAATGCATCTATTTTTCTCTCTGAAATATACTTCAAAAAAAGAAATGTTCTAAAATCAATTTCTGCTGCCTGGCCTTGAAACCAAAAAATTTAAGAGCAACTTATATCTTAAAAAACATTTAGCCAATAGGTTATAGAGAATTGTATGCATCTATATACAGCGTACTACTAAGAAATGCATCCCCAAGCTGCTTCCTCGGCTTTAAGAAGAACAGTTTGAAGCAAAGGCGGGTCCAAAGTAAAAGACTGGCACAATGTATCTCTAGTTCTCTCCGACATATACTGAAAAAATATTCCAAAATAACCTTTTTGGGCTTTGAACCTGGAATTCAGAAGAGCAACTTGGATCTCAGAAGCATTTAGCCAATGTGCTACAGCAGATCTTTTGAATGTATATACAGCGGGCTACTAATAAGGCATCTTCACGCCGCATCTTTGGCAATACCAAGAAGATTTTGAAACTAAGGCGGGTCCTAAGTAAAAGACTAGCACAATGCATATACTGCATGAAAAAAAATTTCCATAACAAATTTTCCGCTGCCGAGCTTTGAACCCGGATATTTGTAGAGCAACTTAGAATTTTAGAAGCATTTAGCCAATGTGCTACAACGGATCTTTCTACATATATACAGCGAACTACTAAAAAGACATCTTTATGCTGCCTCCTCAGCAGTACCAAGAATTTGAAACAAAAGCGGGTGCCAAGTAAACTTGATCAATGCATCTATTGTTCTCTCTGAAATATACTCCAAAAAAAAGAAATGTTCTAAAATAAATTTCTGTTGTCGGGCTTTGAAATCAACAAATTTAAGAGCAACTTAGATCTTAAATTCTCAGAGGACAGCGAGTATGGCAACAAATACGGGTTTGAGTCACGGGTCTCTTCCAGTTAGATATTTTGGGGTTCCTCTAACTTCAAGGAAATTGACTAAGCATGACTATCAGCCGTTGATTGACAGAATTCATAGGAAGCTCTCGTCGTGGACTGTAAGGCATCTCACCTTTGTGGGGAAGCTTCAACTGATCCAGTCGGTGATATATTCAACGGTGACTTTTTGGGCTTCTATCTTCCTTCTCCCTAATAAATGTCTGGAGGAAATAGAGCGAATCTGCAATGCCTTCATGTGGAAGGGTGCTCCTAATTCAGCTAGAGGCGCCAAGGTAATCTGGGAATCAGTGTGTACGAGTAAGGAGAGTGGCGGCCTCGGGTTAAAAAGGTTACTGCCTTGGAACAAAGTCTTTGGATTGAAGTTGATCTGGTTGATTTTCTCTGCAGCAGGGTCTTTGTGGGTTTCTTGGGTAAGAAGAAACTTAATCAGACGAGAGAACTTCTGGGAAATGGTGCATGTGAACTCGGGAAGCTGGATATGGAAGAGCATATGTAAGCTTCGTGCTCTAGCTAGACCGTTTATGGTTTGTAAAGTGGGTACAGGGATCACGTGCAATTTTTGAAGTGACAACTGGACAGGTTTGGGGCCGTTATTGGCCATCACGGGAGAGAGGGGTCCAATGTCAACAGGGCTACCCAAGAATGCAGTGGTTGCAGAAGCTTTGAGGAATGGTGACTGGTGGATCTCCGGAAGTCGAAGTAGGAATCCCATCATAGTCCTGTTAAAGGATTTCCTTCCGCCTGCTTCTGTAGTCAACCCACAACCAGATGGTGAGGATGATATTTTCCTGTGGAAGGTGGGAGAGACCGAGGCTTCGGATAGGTTCTCCACGGCCAAAACATGGGCTTATCTAAATCCGCCCGGGCAGAGAGTTGATTGGTGTGATTCGGTGTGGTTCAAGGGGAGGATTCCTAAGCATGCCTTCATTACTTAGATGGTGGCGAGACATAGATTGAACACGAGAGACAGGCTAATCGGATGGGGACTGGCAGTTCCATCGGTGTGCCTGCTTTGTGGGTCATTTGATGAATCCGTGCAACATTTATTCTTTGATTGTAGTTTCTCAAAGGAGGTGTGGAGGTTTTTTTTACTCAAGAGCAAGGGTTAGGCCTCCAACACAGTTTCAGGATCGTTTGCGGTGGGTGAAGAACCCGTCTCGAGACAAAAAGGTGGCAACTATTTTAAGATTGGCTTTCCAGGCTTCGATCTATCTACTCTGGAAGGAACGAAACTCAAGGCTTCACACATCAAACTCTATGACCTACACCGCAATCAATGAAGAGATTAAAGTAATCATAAGGATCCGTCTAGAGCCTTTCTCAAGGATTCAGCGAGCAGGAAGCATACTCAGTCCTCAAGGCGATTCAATTCTCATAACGTGCTTTGGCACTTTTCAGAACTAATGTGCTCTGGTTGTCGTGGTTTGTATTTTTCTTTTGTGGTGATGAGTGTAGGGGAGAGTCCACTTGGATCCGTTAAGGTGGCATTTGCAGGTTTGTTTTTGTACAACAGGAGAAGGTTTGTTTCTTCCTGTCGAAGCTGTAGCTCTTTTGGGCTTAAGTTTGTAACTTTATTATTTAAAGGAAAATTAATTTTTTTTTTTAAAAAAAAAAAAAACTTATATCTTAAAAACCATTTAGCCAATAGGTTCGACAGGATTGTTTGCAATCTTACCAAAAGAGATTAACTATTCATAAATATATATATATATATATATCATCGATATATAAGGAAATACATCGTTTAATGAAAATCCAAGTTGGCGAAAAAAGAAAATAAAATAAATGAAGATCCACAATAGCAATTTTTAGTATATTTAGTAGCCAAAAATTTTAGGAATTAACTTTCTAAATAGTTACTAATAAAAGGATAGAACCCAAAATGTACTTCAAAAATATATATATAGATTTAGCCAATAGGTTATAGTGGATTGTTTGCATCTACATACAGCGTACTACTAAGAAATGCATCCCCAAGCCGCTTCCTTGGCTTTACCAAGAACGGTTTGAAGAAAAGGCGGGTCCCAAGTATAAGTTTGGCAAAATGTATCTCTAGTTCTCTCTGACATATACTGCAAAAAAAAAATGTTCCAAAATAAATTTTTCGCTGCTAGGCTTTGAACCCGGAATTCGGAAGAGCAAATTGGATCTCAAGAGCATTTAGCCAATGTACTACAGCGAATCTTTTGAATGTATATACAGCTACTAATAAGGCATCTTCACGCTCATCTTTGGCACTACAAAGAAGGGTTTGAAACAAAGGCGGGTCCTAAGTAAAAGACTAGCACAATGCATATACTATATGAAAAAAATATTTCATAACAAATTTTGTGCTACCGAGCTTTGAACCTGGATATTTGTAGAGAAACTTAGAATTTAAGAAGCATTTAGCCAATGTGCTACAACGGATCTTTGTTCATATATACAGCAAACTACTAAAAAGACATCTCCATGCCGCTTCCTCAGCAGTACCAAGAAGGGTTTGAAACAAAGGCGGGTCCCAAGTAATCTCGATCAATGCATCTATTGTTCTCTCCAAAATATACTCCAAAAAAAAAAATGTTCTAAAAGAAATTTCTGCTGTCGGGCTTTGAAACCAAAAATTTTAAGAGCAACTTAGATCTTAAAAACCATTTAGCCAATGTGTTCTAGAGGATTGTTTGCATATATATACAGTGTACTACTTAGATCAACTAAAAAAAAACGTTCTTATCGTCGAACGATAGTACATCTTACAAGAAAGTGGGAAGCAAGAAATTTTTTTTTTAAAAAAAAGGCTCATTGGAATAAATTTTCCCATAAAATAGAAAAGAGATTAAGGAAAATATACAAATGATTATTAATTCTAAAAAATGTAAATTCTCACTTCTATATATATATATATATCGTCTCATATTATTCATCTAACAAAACAATTTATTCAAAAATATTGCTTTCAACTTTGTTTTATTGGTCAAATTTGTTTAATGGAAAGACTAATTTTCCTTATTTTTTAAACCAAAATATACTCCTACTTTCTACTTATTCAGTTTGGAATAGGTAAGATTAATATGTTGAGCCAAAAAAAAATGGAAGATTAATATATGCATCTTCTTTTTCAAATACTGTATTTTAAAATATATTAAAGTAGTTTTAGATATTTTATTTAATTTATATTTTCATCTTTGAATTATTTGAGATTCATATATTACCGTGTTTATAATTTTCTATTATTTCATTAATTATGTCAAGTTAATTTTCTTCTAATTTCTCAACCTTGATTGGTTGGTCATAGACCATTTTTTTGGTGCAAACATAATTGTTACCATTTATTCTCAAAAAGAGATAAAGAGGAGAAGGTTATCAACCTAATGGTTGGATAAAATAGGCTAATCAAACTCAAGCCTACAACAAACATAGATAGATTGGAAAAACATAAATCGTTGTTGATAGATCCATATGAGCTTGGAGACAGAGGCTACATCATGGTGTGTCAAAGAAACTTCCATGAAATATATTGGTAAATTTAACATTAATTACTATCAAAAGATTTTGTGACGTTGGAAAAGGGTCTTTAGTTTCATTGGTTTCTGGAGCAAGCCACTTTTAGATAGCTAAAAGATGTGAACATGTTCTCTCCACACAGGAGGAGGGCAGAACCGAAGTTTTCTCTATGCTCGAGGAGGTTAGACGCAATGGTTATCTCCCCAAGGGAGGAAGGTGGGGGAGGTTGGACGCAAGGTTATCTCCCCAAGGGAAGAAGGCGGAGCGCAGGTTCTTCTATGGTGGAGGAGGTTGGATGCAAGGTTCTCTCCATAAGGGAGGAGGGCAGAATTGAGGTTCTCTCCAAGGTTAGTCATACACTATTGTGATGTAATTTATTTTTTATTCAAAATGTTTTTTGAGCCAACAATGTTAGTGATTAAAGAAACTATGCAAAAGTGAAAGTAAAGAGACATATAATAGTTAGCTTAATTTGTTCAAATAGACTTTTTCGGTGGTGGTAAATAATATATTTGTAACATACAGTATACATAGGTGTAAAAAATACACTTGTAATGGTAACATACATAAGATATTTGTAGATGGATATAAATCAGTGTATCATAGCAAAAAAAAATAGAAATAATGTACAATAAATTTTAATATATTTTCACTAAATTTAATTTTATTTATAAAAATTTAAACCCGCACATCAGGCAGGTCCTTATCTAATTTTTCACTATAAGATTAACTATAAGAAAACAATAAATTAAAATACTATGACAGTCTCTAAGAGCAAGTTTGTAATGGCTCCTTTCTTTATTATATAAAATACTATGGAATGGCCCACACGATGCATGAGATTAATTTAAATATTTATCTCTAAAACTAAATTATAAGTTGTGTATGTACTCATTGAAAAATATTCAGGAACGAAATAAAACTTTAAAAATAATCATTTAATCAAGAAAACTCGTATCAATTGAAGAAATGGAAAATTCAAATTTGCAAGAGTATATAATGAATATTTTGATAATAAAGATAATATGGGAATTTTGATAATAAATTCTATCTTTTGAGAAATATTTGTTTTTTTTTCTTGACAACAAAGTACTAGATCAAGTGAAACGAGCCAATTTAAAGGAAAATCGTCTACATAGATAACTAGACGCGGTTCAACACGAGCTTTCCGTGCCATCTTGTCCGCTCTACCATTATGTGATCGGGGAACCCATGCTAAAGAGAAAGAGAGAAACTCTTCCTTGTCTTCGTCTATCTCATTCAACTTGAAAGCATGTCATTCAGAAGGCGACGACACCATCTTCACCAAATCAGTACAGTGAGTAAAAAAGACAACATGCTGATTGTCTGCACCAATCATACACCGCATTGTCCAAACTAAAGCTTCGACCTCGGCATGGATGTATTGAAATTTAGTATATATTGTATTTAATCTTGCGTGAATGTATTGAAATTACCAACACTTTTCTCCTACCATTACCCAAAGTACATCCAACACCGTCTTTTATTATGCCTTTTATATAAGAAGAAAATAAATCCAATTCTACTAGCTTGAATATTATACCAAGTTGAAAACCATAAGCATGTAAAATATAAGAACAAAGTTGAGACTCTAAACTGCTAACCATAACAACTTCAAATAGATATATTTCCACTATATTACAGACTTTAGTAATTATTTGTAAATAGGAAAACAAGGAGAAAGAAGAGATAAAAATAATATAGGAAGGTGTATGAATAATGTAATAATACCAATGTTTTGTGGTCATAGTTTTACTGGATGTGTTCTTCGTGACCTATTCGCCATTGTCTTGAAATTCATTCATCACTTTTTATGTAAAATAAGCCTAATAATAATTTTGAGAAAATGTATACTAAAACTCCAGCCTTCATTTCGAAGGATTGGTTATGATTGTATAAACTTGTAACTAGAGATGTGATATACAAAATCACATCAGTAATATACGTAAGATTTAGGTCTAATGTTTAGTATTGAATTAAGCACAAAGAATATTGAATCAAGCACAAAAGATTAACGAATAGCTCTCGTTTATTGCCTTAGAAACTTCTCAAAACTAAAGCACTCTAAATCTCTCTAATCTCACAAATGTTGTTACATCCCAACAACCCTTTTATACATAGAGAGACCCTTTAATAATCTTTATTTAAAATAACAATTAGATAACTCCTAACTTGTTATAATCCTAATCTTTTTTGGAAACCATGACTTGGTGAGATTAGGATAACTTCTAACTCAAGCTATTCAAGCTTATCCTCAACAATCACCCCCTTAAGATTGAAGTTCTTGTTTGACACATCATGAACACCAATGAAGTCCCTCATTTCCCCAAACTTGATTCTTCCTAGCGGTTTGGTCAAGATGTCAGCCTTTTGTTTAATACCGGGAACGTGCTCGACATCCACCTGCTCATTCTCCACACACTCACGAATAAAGTGATATTTCCTATGGATATGTTTGCTACGGCCGTGGAAGACTGGGTTTCTGGTGAGAGCTATTGCTGACTTGTTGTCTATGTGAACCGTTACTTTTTTAAGAGCTTCTCCTATAACTTCTGAAAGTAAGTCCTACAACCAAATCGCCTGCTTTGCCGCTTCAGTAGCCGCCATAAACTCCGCCTCACAAGAAGAAAACGCCATTGTCTCCTGATTTTGTGAACACCAAGTGATCGGACAGCCATTAAGATAGAAAATGTGGCCACTCGTACTCTTACCATCATCCTCGTCCACATTGTGACTGTTGTCACTATATCCTACCAAGCCCGAACTATCTCCACGTTTGAATGTGAGACCATAACCCGTAGTTCCTTGTAAATACCTCAAGACGTGTTTCAATGCTGCTCCATGACACTTCTTCGGACTATGCATGTAGCGACTAAGGATTCCAACAGCAAATGCGAGATCAGGCCGACTGTGAATTAAGTATCTGAGACAACCAATACCCCTCCTATACTCGTGTTCACAAAAGGACTGATCCGTAAGAGCTTTATAGAGTTTTGTACCTGTATCCATCGGAACCTGTACAGCATTGCACTTGCTCATACGTGCTTCCTCAAGAATCTTTGCCGCATATCTCCCCTGCTTCAAAGTAATTCCACTGTGTTCTTGTAAAACCTCAATACCAAGTTAATACGTCGGCCTCCCAAGGTCACTCATCTCAAACCTAGATGACATCCCTTGTTTAAACTCGTAGATCAACTCCAAGCTACTACCGGTGACAAGAAGGTCATCAACATACACTGCAACGATCAACAATTGATCCTTATCTTGTCTTCGAAACAAAGCAGGTTCTTTAGCACAACGAACAAACCTTAACTCCATTAAAATTTGATTGAGCTTGTGGTTCCAGGCTCGTGGAGCTTGACGAAGTCCGTAGAGTGCTTTGTTCAGCTTATACACCAATGTTTCACTTCTTTTCTTCATAAATCCTTCCGGTTGAACAGCAAATACTTCTTCCCTAAGTTCTCCGTGTAGGAAGGCAATCTTGACATCCAAATGGTGCACTTCCCAACCTCTAGACGCAATCAAAGCAATGATGAAGCGGATTGTTTCGAGTCGTGCCATAGGAGTAAACACCTCATCGAAGTCGATCCCGTGTTTCTACACATATCCCTTCGCAACTAACCTTGCTTTATACTTGTTGATGCTCCCATCTGAATTCCGTTTGATTTTAAATACCCATTTCAAACCTATTGGTTTAACACCTGTTGGTAACTCCACTAATTTCCATGTTTGATTCTTCTCGATGGAACTTAACTCCTCGTTACAAGCATCTCTCCATACTTCTAGCTCCTTTCCTTCATCATAGTTTCTTGGTTCGTCATTCAACGACAATAAGAGTCGTTCTCCCTCTTCCTCTGCTAGAAGGACATAGTCATTCAAATAACTCGGCTTCACACTAGGTCGAGTTGATCTTCTTAACATAGGTTGAACTGATTCCGACACTTGTTCTTGAGTCTCTTCTAGCACCTCAAATCCATCCTCAACATTAGGAACTTGTTCGCAGTCTGCAATGTCTTCTCGTAGGCCATTGTTGCCAAAGTTTCCAAAGCTTACAGTGAAGGACCCTGGAGCCTCTGTCTCTTCCTGTGATTCACTCCAATTCCACCTCTTGGTTTCGTCAAATATTACATTGTGGCTCACTGTTATTCTTCTTGTTGAAGGATTCAACAAACGATATGATTTACTTCCAGGTTCGGTTCTAAGATGTACCAATGCATGAGTTCTGTCATCCAGCTTCTTTAGATGTTGTGACTCCACCTTAGCATAACCAATACAACCAAAGACCCGCAAGTGCTCCAAATTTGGCTTCTTGCCTTTAAGCATCTCGTATGGAGTCTTGTCGTAGAGTGATCTTGTGGCAACTCTGTTGATCAAATAGGTGGAATGTCTCACTGCCTCTCCCCATAGGTAATTAGGAACATTCATGTGCTTTAAAATGCTTCTTGTCATTTCAAGCAAGGTTCTGTTTCTTCTCTCCACCACACCATTTTGTTGAGGAGAATAGGGAGCAGTCAAGTGTCTTTGAATCCCAGATTGTTCACAGAAGTTTGTGAATTCAGAAGATACAAATTCACCCCTATATGTTCTAAACACCTTGATAGTTGTCCCAATTTCTTGCTCGACAAGAGCTTTGAATCTTTTGAATGCACCGAAAGCATCACTCTTATCCTTCAAAAACAGAGACCACATGTACCGTGAATGATCATTGATGAGGACAAATATATACTTATTTTGTGCTGCTGTTGCAGGTGTAATAGGACCACAGAGGTCTCCGTGGATCAAATCAAGCGGTTTCTCAGCTCGAAACCCTGTTGTTCTTGGAAACATCTTTCTCGCTTGCTTTCCAAGCAAGCATGACGCGCACATCTCCTTATCAAACCTCATGTTTGGTATACCAATGATTAACTCCTTTCTCACCATTGACTCCATTGCTTTAAAATTGATGTGAGCCAGTCTCTTGTGCCACCTTGTAGATGTATCATCCGAGATTTGCAACAAGTGGTGTTCAGTTTCCATATGGAATTTGTAAAGTCTGTTATGTGACCTGTTTGCCTTTCAGTAGGAGCTTTCCATCACGATCATGTAAAGTTAAGTAGTTCTCCTTCATTCTTACTTCACATCCTGTCTCTGTGGCTTGTCCAAGACTGAGTATGTTACTCTTGAGGTCCGGTATCCAATAAACTTGAGCCAAGATCTTTCGATCACCCGACTTGGTGACAAAGAGAACTGAACCTCTCCCTTTGATGTTAACTCGCGAGTCGTCACCAAATCTTACCTTTCCCGTGACAGTTTCATCGATCTTGGTAAAGAAACTATGGTTGCCGGTCATATGATTACTGGCTCTGTTGTCGAGGTACCACACATTGTCTCCAACTTTTTTTGCCTCATAGTTTTGTGGCTTGACCTTCTTCTCATTGAGTAACACCACCTCATGCATTAGTAAGTTTTCAGCTTCTTGAGTCTCTGAATCAGTTGAGCCTTGAATCTCTTGTAGCTTAAGTAACCTGTCCGGACAATTTGAGGCATAGTGGCCATGTTTATCACAGCGATAGCACATAATCACCGACTTATCTTTGTTCTGATAGTTGCCACGACCTCGCCCTCTTCCTCGTCCTGTTAAGCATCCACCTCTTGCACCCCTACCTCGTCCTTGATCATAGTCTTCTTGGTAGTTATATGCATACATAAGCTTTGTTTGATCCTCTTCCCGATCTTCCTCATCACGAATTCTTTCCTCGTATGTCTTAAGCCTACCGACTATATCCACAAAGCTAGTCTTGTTAAGATCAAGAACCTGCTCCAGAGCTGCAATAATGTGGATATACTTTTTCCTTGGCAAGCTGTTCAGAAACTTCTTGACCATCTTAGGCTCCTCAATACTCATGCCTAACGCTCCTGACTTTGATGTTAGTTCTGATAATTTACCCACAAAATCATCGATTGTGTCTGTAGCTTTCATCCTCATCCTCTCGAACTCCGACATAAGAGTTTGTAGTCTTGCCTCCTTGACTCTTTCTGCTCCAACAAAACGTGACTTGATTGCCTCCCAGACCTCCTTAGCAGTAACTAGGTTACCAACTTGCAAGGTTAGTGTTTCCGGGATAGATTGGAACAGAAGAGCTTTGGCTAGATCAATCTTGTCAGCGTCTGCTACCTCCTCTGTTTCAATTGTCTCACTATTGTCATCTTCATTGCCCACACCGTATAGTTGGTGGTGGTGAGCATCGGACACTGAAGAGTCGGAGTACCGGTCTCCTTTGGTGCGGATGTCATAGCAACGATATCTCCCTTGTCTCTTGATCGAAACAGATTTAGCTAGTCGCAAACAGATGTTTTGCTCTAGTGACGAATCTCTTGTAAAGAGGAAAACAAAAAAAAACTTATGCTTAAAATTCAATGATGCTCTGATACCAAATATTGAATTAAGCACAAAGAATATTGAATCAAGCACAAAAGATTAACGAATAACTCTCGTTTATTGCCTTAGAAACTTCTCAAAACTAAAGCACTCTCAATCTCTCTAATCTCACAAGTGTTGTTACATCCCAACAACTCCTTATATATAGAGACCCTTTAATAATCTTTATTTAAAATAACAATTAGATAACTCCTAACTTGTTATAATCCTAATCTCTTTTGGAAACCATGACTTGGTGAGATTAGGATAACTTCTATCTCAAGCTATTCAAGCTTATCCTCAACATTTAGAAATTTTAAAAGAAAAAAAATTAAAAATCATACTTACACCACCTCAGAAATTCACCCTCACTCAAAAATATCTTGGCCGTTGATAAATATCCCCTATATATCATTTATACATAATGGAGCCTAAAAAATAAATCGTACATTTAAAATTAAAACTAAACGTAAATTTAAAACAAAACATACATTCAAAATAAAGAAACGACACTTCCATTTTTTTCTCCAAAAAAAATTTAAATATATCCCCAATTAACCTCCTTCCCGGTTGGGCTTTCTGACCATGAACAAGCAAATTTAAAATCTATATTAACATTTTCACAGCAATTTTAGCAAAGAAGGCTTCAAGTTCAGAACTATTTACAATCATGCCATTATAATTAAAATCAACAAAAATTTAAAAAACAATAATACAGCTTCTTTTGCCGAAAATATAGAAAGTATAAGACCTCTTAACTTCCTTCTACTTCAGGCCTAATTTTCTGCAAATTCAACAATCAATCATAATCAAGATTAATTACTATTATTTTGATATCAGTCTCCAAAGATATCGCACCCATAACATCACCTTATTCATAAACATACGCAAATTACTGAACATAATATTCTCAATCCTATCAGCAAAAAAAATAATCTTCCCAACAATAGAGAATCCCGCATATTCTTTATTTTTATTACGCAATCATAACAATTCCCAATTACAAACTATATAAACACAACCTCACCAAGATAGAGTAAAAAAAAACAAAGCTAAATAAATCCATACCTAAAACAATGGCGGCTTCTTTTGGTTTCCTCAGAGACATTGTCCATACAAGACTAAGACTGCATGGAGAATCCAGGTCAAAGTCCTTCATAATTGGCGCCAGTATACAGCCAACACAGGAGAATCCAGCTTAACACTAACATGTTGATTGGTAACTATTTATGATTTCCTCTTATATTCTTAAAATATCTATGGTTAAAAAAAACATTGACTTCCTCTAATGGTTTCTATTATGTTGTACAAAATTTACAGATTTGATTGGTCAAGTGGTGAACATTGGTGATATGGAGACAGTTGAAGTTAACAACAAGTCAATGCACAAACTCGTGTTTGAGATGCGGGACGAAAGGTTACATTTGTCTGCCTAATTCTAAGCCTTTATTAAAAAAACGTGAACTAAAATCAAATTTTGATTGATAGGGACGAGAGGGTATTGTACCTTGTGGGGCTCATTTGCATCAAATGGTGTCATTGTGTTTTGCATCCTCAGATTTGTCAAAGTGAAAACATACAAAGGTAATATTCCGCTCCCACCTTCCTAAATAAAAAATTCAAATGAAAATATATTGTCTTTATATCAAATATAATTGGATCTAACCGTGAAGTTGAGGTTTCGTGATAAACTATAACACGGAAACCATAACAGGTGAAGAACCATATCGATTCAGTCGAATTGAGTGTTGCCCATGTAGGAATCACCAATATTCCGATCCAAATTACCAAACCCCAATTTGTAAAACAGATAATTGTAAACAGCAAATTCATTAATAGCAAAACGACAGCCTTCAAACCACGATACTAGGCATTTTGGATAAGGAAATACCTTTGCGACGGCATAATTCCAGAGATTATGAAATCAAGTAAAGAGCAACATCGTTGGAATCAGATACTGTAAGGATTTTATTCGTTTCAGGAGAGAACAAAAAAAAAACAATCCGACAAAAAAAGAAAAACTATATTAGTACTTTGTAAGGAACTGGACCACGACATTTTAACCCATCAATTAAATTTGATGATATTGACTGTTTTTTCGTAATGGGCCTCAGCAGACCAAATGTTAATATACAAAAAAAACTTTTTTTTTCAGCTTATATACAAAAAAAAACTTATGTTGTGAAAGTAAAACATAAAGTTATATATACATATACTTTATTTTTAAACAGGAAAAATATGATTAGGCATTGTTGTTTATGATGCAAACAAGTGTCTAAAATTGTTTACAGTAAGTTTGAATAAAACATATAAAATTAAATTATATAGCAATAATACATTTAACACATAAACGCAAACAAATAAATAATATTTTAAAACCCGGTTTACATAAACTCTAACTACAAAATTACTACCGTTATATATTTGGGTTCATAAAATTTCATTTTTAATCTATATAATAATAACAATCCGAAGAAATGCAACCAACAGTTGTGTTTTTTCAATCGTACCTTTTGGATATTTTCTGAAAAGTCGTGATGGATCATTGAAACGGTTATTTATGAAAAGTTACAACTGTTCACTGTAAAGTTGTGTTGGTTGGAACATTCGTATCTTTTGAAATCTATATATATATGTTTGTTTGAACTGTTTTTATTTTTTTTGCCATGACACAAAATCAACTAAAATTTCAATCTCAATGGTTTATATATTTTTCTAAATTATTTTCTAGCATTCATTCTTTTAAAGGTCAAGACATTCTTCTAATTCTTGATATAACAAAAAAAAATTTGGAATGATGAATCTAATTTACATCTTTTAGTTAATTTTAAATATAAAAGTTTAATGACAATACCTAGAGTGTTTTTTCAAGAGTTAGTTGGATTACATAGTGAGTTTTTAGATTTGACTTTTTAATATGGTAACAATCTGAATAAATGCCACCAAAGGTTGTGTTTTTCAATCATACCTTTTGGATAATCTTCCCAAAAATATGTAGAAAATTTAAATTATGTGTTTAACAAAAAGTTGTGATTGTTCATTGTAACGGTTTTTTTGTAAAGTTGCAACTGCTCATTGTAGAGTTGTGTCTATTCGAATATTCATATCTTTTGAAATCTATATATTTGTCTGTTTGAACTGTTTTTATTTTTTTGCCATGACACAAAATAATATAAAATTTCAATCACAACGGTTTTTTCAGATCTCTAGATTATTCTCTAGCATTTTTTCTTTTAAAAGTAAGAAATTCCTCCAATTCTTGATTTAACAAAAGATTTTTGGAATGATGAAATCTAATTTACAACTTTTAGTAAATCTTATATAAAAAATTAATGAAAATACCTATATATAATAGCAATCTGAATATATGCCACCAAAGTTGTGTTTTTTCAATCGTACTTTTTGGATAATTTTCCAAAAAAATCTGTAGAAAATTTAAATTGTGTGTTTTACACAAAGTTGCGATTGTTCATTGTAACGGTTTTTTTGTAAAGTTGCAACTGTTCATTGTAGAGTTGTGTCTATTCGAATATTCGTATCTTTTGAAATCTATATATATTTGTCTGTTTGAACTGTTTTCATTTTTTTTGCCATGATACCAAATAATATAAAATTTCAATCTCAACGGTTTTTACAGCTCTCTAAATTATTCTCTAGCATTCATTCTTTTAAAAGTAAAGAGATTCCTCCAATTCTTGATTTAACAAAAGATTTTTGGAATGATGAATTTAATTTACAACTTTTAGTTAATTTTATACCTAGAGTCTTTTTCGAAGAGTTAAATGGATTATATAACAAGCTTTTGGATTTGACTTTTGAATATGGTAATAAAGATGTATTCTATTTAAAAGCAGTTTATATGAGTTTGTAGGTATAATAAAGTGCACACACAACAGTTGCAATTTTTCGTAGTACCTTTTCGTAAAAAAAATGTTTTTATTTGTTTTTTTTAAATTCAAATAGTTGTATTTGTTCATTGTAGAGTTGTGTCTTTTCACAATATTTTGTACATATTTTTTCATCACAACTTTTCGTTCTAATAGGTGTGTCTATTTAAATAATCATATATTTTGAACTCTTTATATGTTTGTCTCTTCATCAATAACTAACAAATCATTGTTGTTGAAACAAATTTTTCATTTTATATTAAATCTAAATAATTTGAATATTAATATCTAATATTCAATTTTATTCTATAATCTAACTAAAATTTTAGAAATGATTATAGTAATATAGAAATTTAATAAAACTTAATATAGAATTTACAGTTGTGTCTATTTATCATCACTTTTCGTTAAAAACTATTTTAATATTAAAAATTTATTTTATTTTGTTCATAAGAGTTGGTATTTTAATTTTAATTTTCTATTGATACTATTTCACTCATTATTAAATATATTTTTAATTATAGTTATTTAATAGAAAATTACATTACTCATTATAACCATTAGTTCAATATACTCAGTAAGGATCACTTCGTCATAATGATTTTTTTTAGTTGTAGCTCTTTACCATAATTCTTCATAAAAAAATCTTATATTTATAATACTTTAAACAATATGTTTTGCAAAGTTACGTTTATTCTACATAATATTTTTTGTTATAAGTTTTCATTTTGATGATTGTGTTTATAGTAACAGTTTATGTATTCAAACTATTCTATTACATTCAAATAATTTCATAATGTATATTTTTAAATTTTAAATTTAAAATATTTTTTTCTATAATACTTCCCCGCGACATCACGGTGGGTCTGAGTCCTAGGCTCAGGGGGAGTTTAGCCAAAGGTTAGGTTATATTGGTTTGAATCTAGGCTCGGTGTTAGTTAAGGGTAGAGATTTATCCTTAAGATTTTATGTTATAGAACGAAGCGGTGAATTAAGAGGGTTGTGTCTGATTTACGCGTTTGCGAATAGGTTGTATTTGCTTTCTTGTTCTAGTGAAATCGAAATATGTACGTGGTCCCAGGGAGTAGGAAAAACTGAACCTCGTAGATATAAAAACAATAAAAAATAACAAAAATTGGTTTACAGTGTACCGCGGGTTAAAATCTAGTTTGGTTTATAACAATCGCACAAAACATATAAAACCAACCAAGACAATCTTAACGGATTAAACCATCAGAAAACAAAATAAAAGAAACCAAGATGGAATGATCTGTTTAAAAAATAAAATGTATGCTACTATGTTGCTTATATCACCACTCTGTTATCAGTTCCCAACCTGCAGCAGTATAACATATATTTACATTCTCCTATCTATGGGGATGTATCTAAGTCACCAGAAACCATCCTCCATCAATGTCCGAATTCTTGATAGTAATATAGAGAAGAGACAAGCAAATAGCGATAAGTCCTGACCAAACATACACAATTGTCGGTGTTCTTCCTCCTCTTCCCATCAAACCTTTCGCAAACGGATACATATGAAGCAACACCCAAGCAGCAAAGAAAGTCCCACCAAGAAGATTACTCCACTGTGGTTTCTCACTGAAAACAGTCCTACAAACCGCGAAAAGTATCGCTACGATGTTCAAGATTATGATAGTCAGCGGGAGAATCATCAGAGAAGTCCATTTAAAGAGATAAAGATCAGCGAAATCATCCTCTTCGTCATCTCCTCCTGTTGAAGATTTTGAAGTCAAGGTGAATGAGATTTCGATTCCGGCTATGACTTTGAGTATACCTTGAAGCACCGCAACTAAATGTGCGCTAGTGCCGCCTATTAACCAGAACTGTTCGTTTCTCCACCACTCTTCTAAAGAGATACCTGACCACTTGACTTCAAGAACAGCTAATCCACAGAGAGACAATGTGATTATCAAAAGGTAAACGAGGAATGATCCGGTTAGTGTTTCAACAACGAAGTGACCAGAGAAGAGAGATAACGGCGGGAGGAAGCAATAGGTTAAGATGAAAATGCTTGTGAATGGGTATATTCCAACGTTGAGGTAAGATATTCTCTGGAGGAATTTGAGTTTCCGACCCGCGAAGATAGCGTTGTTTCGGGAGAAGAAGATCTCGACTGAACCAGTGGCCCAACGGAGAACCTGGTGGAGCCGGTCAGTTAGGTTTATAGGCGCCGTCCCGCGGAATGCGTCTGGCTCCGTTACACAATAGAATGATCTCCATCCTTTTTCGTGCATTCGAAAACCGGTCACGACATCTTCGGTTACTGATCCGTAGATCCATCCGACATTGATTCCCCATTCTGTTTTGTCCTCGTACCAGCAAGAGATCACGTTAACCGCCTCGTTTACCATCGCAACATCAAGCGGTTCACGACTTCCGGTTAAAGAACCAGGAGGACGTCCGCGTCTGCTCGAGTGAATCGAAGCTAGAGGCCTACCTTGAAACTCCGCGACCTTAACTGAACTCACTAGCATACTCGAGCTACCGAACTGCTTTGGAATCAAACTGATATCAACCCGATCTTCGTCCTCGACGTCAATGTAGCGCTCTGGTTCAGAAGCTACGGTTGCGGGCCTACGTTTCTTGATCCGCGGGAAACAGCAGTCGAAACAACCAGATGGTTCTTCGTACGCCACAAAAACATCAGGCGGGTTGAAACCGTAAAGCGCGGTTCGACGGAAGAGGCATCCTGTTCCGACGTACATTGGACCTTGGATCCCATCGAGAGCCCGCAGATTAATGTCAAAGAAGACAGTATTGTTGTTAGCATAGCGGTCAGAAGGATCGATTCCTTCAAACCTCTGCGGAAACTGAACATAGCAAACGCGGTCACCATCACCGTCCATCATGAAACAGATCCCATTTCTAAATGCTTTAGAGTTGTAGACATAATGGTCACAGTCCAAGTTCAAGATGAACGGTCCATTAGACATTATAGCCGAGGCTCGTACCAAAGCATTCATAGCTCCTGCCTTCTTGTTATGGTCATAGCCAGGTCGTTTCTCGCGGCTCACGTAAACAAGCATCGGTAAACGAATGTCTATCCCTTCAAAATCAAGTGTGCGCCCTTCACCACCTCTCCCCATAACTGGTTTGTCTCCAGGAGGATCAAGTAACACCTACAAGCAAAACAAAAATCACCATTCTCAATGAGTCAAAACTCATACGCTATATATCAAGCAGATCTCAAACCATGCGTTTTCTTTACCTGTATGACACTAGCGTGATCACCTCTGGAATGGTGCGGACATGGGACCGCCCAAGTACCTGGCCAGTGAGTTCCATCGCTCATCCAAGTAGCTTTAGGAGCTACTAAAGCAGGCCTTGGCTCCTTGAATTGGTCCTCTTCAACTCTAATCTTCCAATGCTTCCATTTCTCTAAAGCTTTCATCTCTTCTTTGCTATTAAACGCATCCGATCTCCTTCTAATGGAATGAGACAGCGCATTAACCCGAACCTTAAACTCCTCGTAACCTCGTTTCACATACCGTCGATCTCTAACAAAATCATGCCTCACCATTCCCTTATAAGGATCCCTCTTCAAACCAAAGTAACTCTCCGGATTCCTCGGCTCGATGTTATGTTTCCTGCAAAACGGCACCCATGTTTTCGCAAAGCTAGCCGCTTCAGCCATTGCTTCAAAGGTAAGAAGCGATCCTCCATCATCTGAGAGATAACAAGAGAGTTTCTGAACAGGATAATCAACGGATAAAATGGAGAGGATTGTGTTGGCTGTGACCAATGGAGGCTCTTTCTCTACATCAGCCGTTGAGACAAACACATCAATACCCGGAAGATCCGATTTCTCGGTCGGTTTATCGGGGTCTGATGACGGTTCGAATGTCTCCTTTAAGGCTTCGATATCGGTTCCGTGGTTCACAGGGAACAACTTAGGGATTTGGTCGAGTAACCAAGAGAAAGCAAACCAGATTTCGCAGATTACAGAGAGTAACCATAACCATATTGCTTTGTTGTTTGGGTTTCTGATTCTCCAGGTGAGAAACAGACCAAGAGATACAACTCGAACAACTATTAGAGTCCTGTAATAATAATAAAAAATACAAAAACAAAATCACAACACATCCTGAAAAGTGTGACATCAAAGTGTTTGTAACTGACACGTCAGAGATTTGTATATTATTATTACCGATAAAGAGCGATGATGATCGGAGAGATTTTGACGATACGAGTTAAAGGATGAGATAGCTTGTAAAGCAAGGTATCGCCTTCTTCTTCTTCACTGTTTCTCAGATCGGTTTGATCCGGTTCGTCGTCTTTGCAAGATGAACCGGAATCGGTGTCTCCAGGAGCGGTCGGAACCGTCACCGGATTTGGATCGATGTCACAGAGAACGATTGAAAGAGACGCCGGGTTGTTGTCCGGCGTCGGAGGGACCTGGACGATGTAACTGGTGTAATCTTCCTTGCTTCCGAAATCGCTGCCGGAGTTTGACACGTGGCTGATTCTGGGATGTCTTAAAGGAGATTCTCCGGACATCGTTTGATATATGAGCACAATCTAATCCTGCCGTCGCCGGAATCTGGAAATATGCGACGGAGCCAAAAAAAAACGGCACTGAGTGAATATAGATTTATTTGGAGAATCAAAGTATTCGGTTTTTTTAATGGAAAAGATCTGTGGAGAAAATTAAATTGAGAATCAAATCCATAAGGAATTCTTACCCTTTTCAATACAAAATCAGTATCACTGATGAGATCTTTTTAAAAAAAAAAAATGTTAACTCTCCTCTTTTTTTTTTTTTTTTTTTTTTTTCAGTTACCATTAACGCAAAATCTCTGAAATATATCATCAAGAAACACGAAGTTTTGGTACAAAATCCATATTAAATGGTAACAAATGTGAAGAGATTTTGTTACCTTAAATTAGCGATTTAATTTAAAGTAAGGAATAATAAATTTAAAATGTGTTGAACACAGCTATTAATGCTGTTTTCACCAAGAGACGAAAAAGTGTGTACACCAAAGTGGGTGGTAGAAACGGGGAATTCGAGTAATTATAAAGGGTAGTTTTGGTATTTCGTTACTGGTGGTGTTGCTGATTCATGCATGGACCTCGTCCACGCGCTGACTCAGAAAGGGAAAAGATTAGGACTATGTAAGGAAACGTTTGATTTTATTTTCCATTAGTAATAGTAATCACTTATTGTAAGTGATACACAAAATTGTGAAGTTGTAATCTTAGGTTAATTAAATATAAATAAATAAAATTGTTTCCTTTAAACACACAAAAAAAAACACCATGTTTCCTTGTTGTTAAATGAATGTATTTTTTTGGATGGAATTAAAATTGTATAAATTTTAAAAAAATTGTAAAATGTTAGTCAAAATATTATTTGACTATCCAATGTATCCATCTATTCATGATCGAACTCAGGAGTCTCGACCAAAGTGGAAACGACCCTACACGTATTTTTGTTTAAATAATAAATAATAAATAAATACTTTATAACTAGTGGTTTCATACCCACTAGACACCTAACCACGAACACACCAAACAGCGGAAATAACAATACCTATAAATATCCAATAATCAATAAATAATAACCAGTAATAATTCCAATCAACATAACCAGAGAACCAGCAATTCTAAATAACATTCTACGACTCAACTCTAGCAACCTAGCAAACCAAGCAACATCCAATCGAATCCCTAGAACATCCTCCTCTTCATTGTCTTGATTCCACGATCACACTTTGCCTTTACCTGCACCACAAACACAAATTGCAATGCATGAGTATTTAATAAACACTCAGTAAGGCAATCCTCCCATCTAGTGGGCTATACACACAAGCAATAGAAACATCTCTAACCATCAACTAACAATCAACAATCAACAAACCAGAACTCTGCGTCGACCGACACCAAGCATGCATCGACCGACACCAGTTGGGGTTGCGTCGACCGACGCATGATATGCATCGACCGATGCTCCCATTGCATCGACCGACGCATGCTCGACATAGCACGAAAACCCTAGGTTTTGCGCGCCGTCCTCGCACTTGCATCGACCGATGCACATGCCGAGCATCGTTTTCCCCCGAAGCTTTTCGCCGGATCTTCGTTCCTACAACCACAAAACTCGATCCCAAGCCACAAAAAAAGCTTCCTAACGTCCCAAATAACATTCTATCAAGCCAAACAACACAAAAACAAGCAGATCAGAGAAATCTCCAGCTTAGATAAGCCATGGTCATGCACTTACCTTTGCCAAGAAGGTTCTGAACCTTAAACAAGCAAAACAACGCTCCAAGGAAGCTCCTACAACGATCTCAGCTACAGATCTCTACAGGAACAGCCTCAAATCACTCAAAATCCTCAAGAACACTCAAGAACCTTTTCTCTCTTTTCTTTTCTCTCAAAAACGGCCAAACTCACCGAATGAGACAAAACTCGAGTTTAAGGGTTTTTCCTAACCCAAAACGCAGCGTTTAACTTAAACTTGTCCACACTAAATCGGTTATGCATCGACCAATGCAATCTCTAAACCGAAATTTCGGTTCGCGGATGTTACAAAAGTAATGTCCCTTTTTAAGAAGATTTTAAATAAAATTCATTGAACTTATTAACGGATTAGGTCCAATAGCCCATAATTAATTAAATTTAGATTATACTTAATCCTCTGTTATACAATTTCCTCACCTTCCACTTGATTTCCCTTGTACTATTTTAATTGTTGGAATCGGAAATAACTTATCGTCAAAAAGTTTGTAATGTATACATTTTCTATGTAAAATTAAAAAAAAAAGCTATATAAATAGATTTAATATATCTAGTAATCAATTAATGTAATAGACCACGCATCAATCCTTAAAAGTTTGACTGTTTATTTCGTTAAACTTCCCATTAATTTTTCAATATATTTTTTAAATCAGAAAAAATGAAAAGTACTTGGTTTGGTAGCAGCACTTCATTAAACGGACGTCATCTAATGTTAATATTTCACAATTCATACTCATTCTCGAAAAGAATATGTGTATGCAGGTTTGACTTTGACATTATAAACAGTTTGTATGTTTCTTCTGTTGAAATTATATACAGTCGTATTTGTATATTTCTCAACGAGTTAGAACATTCAAGTTTTAACGAGTCAAAAGATTAGTATGCTGATCAAAACCATTACTTGAAGTACATTTTCATTTTTTATTATTTTTTTTTGTTCCCTTTTATTTTATGCCTAAGTATTATAACTTCTAATGGGTCATACCAAACAAGCTAATAAGAACGAAACAAATCTTGCACGTAATGTGGTCCAAACGTAATATGGATAAGGGCTTTAAGTATGCATTTTGACAAAACCTGTTTTTTCTTTTAATTAATCAAATATAATGTGAAGTGCTGTTCGCATGAACTATCCCGAGATAGCTTGTAACAACTAGTTATTCCATTGTACAATTGTTTCACGTAATGTACATATCTGACTAATACAACATTATAACGACTTCTTACGGGTAAGCATCCTAAAAATATACCAGAAAAGTACGAATTAGAATCATAGATATCATGGATTCCAAGTATTTCCATATACAACCTGGTGGACCATATGGATGAGTTCAAGATGTACAGTATTATTGGTTTCCTTCCATTAGTGTGAGACATTGTTAACTATTTTATCGTGCTGAAGTAGTTGGAAGATTCACCATTTTGATTGAGAATTGACAAGGCTTAGAAGTTAGAATCTTCCAGTGTAATTCAATCATGGTTGGTTAAAACTAAAAGCATGGTTTCATTGACGAAGTGCATTGTCTTACTTTGATATAGGGCGAACTATAGAATCTTGGTACAACAAATAGGCCCAATTTAGCAGTTGAAGCTGAGAGTCAGAAGTAGACTTAAACCATTTGCATAAGCCATAAACCATTTAGAAGGGATTCGATAATTTAACAAAATAAGCTTGATATGAGCAACATCAAACTTGGTTTGGTTCCAAGATTCAAGATTTCATATTTCTATATTTTTTTTTCATATAATTTTTTCCTCGGAATGATAAATTAACTTTTCGCCTCAAATCTGAGTCTCTTCCCATGAATCTCTCCTAATGTTTTACCGAATCTTTTCAACAATATCTATACAAAAATATCGAAATATCAATATTACCCTTCACTCTTAGCCACCGTAGTAGTCCCTCTACTCTCCCTCTCCCCCTCCTTCCTCCTCCCTCCGCCGCACCCGCAGCAACACAGCCAGCTAAAACAACCGGCAAAGCAACAACAACTCCGACAACACTCAGAGTCGGGGCATTTAAAACATTTCCAACAAGAGCATTTTGGACATTTTGGCTTTCCAAAACAGCAGCATTTGAACTTGGGACAGCAACAACTACTTGCACAGCTCGGTTTCTTGCAGCAAGAGAAACATCCCTTAAATGACGGACACGAACACTTGAAACAACGGCATCCGCCGCAACCGCAACCACAACTGCAGCCGGGTTTCGGACATCGAGGTTTGTGACAGCTGCAGCTAGGTCTGCACAGTCCGGAACTACAACATCCTGTGGATTCGTCTCGCCTACGGATTTCTTGCCAAATCTTTTTGAGACGAGACTTAGTGTTTGTATTCTCCATGTCTTTTATAAACCGGTAGAGATGTCTAATGTAGTCCGGATAGATCTCGAGGTTGCAATGTCCACCACCTTTAATCCAGAGAGGTTCATATGGTTCCTTCGCCATTTTCCAGAGCCTGTTTCCGTGTAACCAATTCACCACATCGTCTTCCGTTCCCTGCGCAACAATAGATAGTAAGATCAGTTAAGTTTTACGGATATAAATCAGGTTCAGGCTGAGGCTGAAGATAAAGACATGAAACAGATTATGCTTACGTGTATGACAAGAACCGGGCATTTCACCTTCTTTATCTTGTTTACGTTCTGCAATTAAACAACAAAATCAGTAAGAAGATAGTATTAGAACCCCATGACCGGTTAGCTTCTAAACTTTCTATAGCCACTTCTAAATCAGTGAGCTTCCACATTAGCCATATCTACTTCTAGACCGGTTAGCTTCCAACTTAGTTATAGCCCCTCCTTAATCAATTTGCTTCCACATCGGCCATATCCAATTCTAAACCGGTTAGCTTCCAAATAACTACTTTCCTAGGCTAGCTAAACTTTCTTCGGACATGAAAGTGGTTCATGTAAAATATCGGACTAATCGACAAGTAAAACATGGTTTCAAAAGAACATATAGGTCCTTATTTGACTAGTTTTGCACGGTTTTGCTCATTCGCTCTTCCTAAACCAGAAACTCTAATCCCTTAAATCAACAGAACAAATAGTGAAAGGCAGAGGGGATATTTACCGAATAAATGTCACAACAAAACTTGAACTTGACATGACATAGAACACGGAGACCAGAGAGAATGCCGCTATGAAGAACCACACCTCTAAGCCGTGGAAGCTTAGAGGCAAGGTGCAACGTCGGTCCACTGCCAACTGATTGACCATACAAGATCAAATCTTCTTGCCCAACCCCATAATCCTTCTGCAGACACTCGTAAACCGCCTCTATATCCGCATATGTATCGTACTCACTCGGCTGCAAACAAAAATTATAAACCACATTTCAGAGAACATTTTCAAACCGAGCAAACTAAAAAAAACTCAAAATAATGCAGAACATTAATCTATTGATCGATACAGAGCATTACTAGGCTATATGAATGAGACTGATACAGAACATTCCAATAACCTAAGAGGATTTCAACCTAAGAACATTTTTAGGTTACATTTTCGATTAAAATAGTTATTGAGATTCGATCTATTTAGTAGAGGAGACGCATTGACACACCTTACCGGTAGAAGCTCCATAGCCTGAATAATCATACCTGAAAATTTAAAACAGAGATAACAAAAATCAAAATCAAAACTCAAACCATTCATAAATGAAGTGTCATAAATTGACTGACCTATACTATTGATTACTAAAATGAAAGGTTACACTTACACCTTATATTATTATCACCAACCTATTTGAATCCGACGTTATCGAAGAGTAAATACACAAATTGATGGTGACTAGGTGAGAAATTTCGAATTGAATTTTCAAAATAAAACAACGGGACAAATTCAAGAAAATTAAAACGACACTAAATAAAACAAAAAAAGCAAAACACCAAACATTTTTACTAAAACATTGCAATTTTTTACACATAAAAAGGAAAAAAAGAAAATTTGTCGGAAATATCACCAAATCTGAGCTTTTTGGGCAACGAGACAAGACAAGAACCCATTTCCCAAAAGCGTGAGCTTTCTCAAGAAACGAAAAGACATAAAAATATTCATGGAGTTAAAAAAATTGTGAACCTTTAACCAAAAACAAAAGAACAATTTTGTAGTAACAAATTATAAAACAAAAAACAAAGGAAAAAAACAACAAAAATTTAGGAAAAACTATGCTTAATTACTACTCCATTCGGTTAGCAAAATATGCCTAATTTAATCATAGTTATTGATAAAACTGTCGATTACAAACATAATAAGCATCAAAAGAAATCTCAATAAGGAAATTACTTATCAAGATAATAGGTAAACACGAAACGACGACGTATGAAGAGTATGGACATCAGAGAAAGAGAGAGAGAGAGAGAGACCCCATGAGGTTGACTCGGAGATTGACTTTGAGTTGGACGAAGAGATCGAAGAGTTGTCCCAAATCTGCGGCATTCCCATGAGAATAGAGAAGCGTGAGTCTTGCGCTAGGGTTTCTCAGGTAAAAAGCTGTTACTTTGTTGCCGCGTCTAGTCTTCACCACTTTCACGTCGAGAGATGGGTCTCCGGCGGAGGGAAAAGTAGAGGAGGAGGAGGAAGCGGAGGAGACGGCGGAGAGTTTGCCGTCGGGGGTTTTGGTGAGGTGGTAGGTTGGAGGAGAAGGTGGGAAAAAAGCGAATTTGGCGGCGAGGTGAGAGAACATGCACCCCATTAGGTGAGTTCGTTACGGCGGAGAGTACAAAGATGTGTGCATCAGTCCGTCGCTAGAGAGACAGAGAGAGAGAAACAGATACTGAAGAAAGACAGAGAGATGGGAAAAATAAAAAGAGTAATGATACGAATATGAAAATACTACAAGATGAAGATTTAACAGAGAGTTTAAAGAGAAGCAGAGAGAGAGAAAGAGACTCTGGTTTTGTGTGTTTGTGAGGGAGAGAGTACAGAGGAAGAAGAAGAGAGAGAGAAGTGTGTGAGTGTGTGAGTAAAAAAAGCGTGTGAGAGTGAACGTGCGTTTCCTAGGTAATTGGTTTAGTGCTCTGTCTTTACTGTTTCTTCTTCGTTTCTATTTTTTCTATTAAAAAGAAATTACTAGAGTATTTATTTTTCTCTTCCTTAATTAAAAAAAATTACTATTTATTTTTCCCTTCCTTGATTTTTAATTTTTGCATGTTTAAAAGAAAAAAGACAATATTGTTTGACTAATATCATATCAATGAATTTTCAGTCGGGGAGAAAACAAAATTCAAGATTTGAACGGTAAATATGGTCAGGGCAGCCAAATCCGTCTGCAGTTTGGACCACTCTATTTTTAAGGCGAACAACAGACCGCTGCGGACCAACTCTATTTGTATGCAAAAGCGATCCGCAGTTGATCCGTTGCGGTCTTGTCTCTGTTTTATTTGGACCGTACCACTGCGGACTACATTTGTTGAATGGTAAATAAAAGACAGTCTAGTCCGCAGACGGATTTGTCCACCCCAACCGCTATAACCATTCACACCCTCAATGTTAATTATATTTTGGCTACGGGAAAAAAAAGTTATAAATTCTTTGTTGTTTGCTAATTATAAAAAAAATATATATATTTGTCATCTGAATTATATTATTGAACTTGTTTTGGAACCAAGGAAAAATACAAACGCTCAAAAGAGGGAAGCTAGAGCCAGCGGACCACGGATATGTCCCCAAAGTCTTAAACCCTATGAAAGGGAAACTAAAAACACCAATACAACACAGAAAAGTGCAAACCTATAATGAAGGAGGACAAACCCTTACTCCAAAAACAGAAACCAAAAGGCTAGAATCCTAAGAAATACACTAGACTTAAGAAAGCAAAAAACTTTTCTCCAGAAGCTCCTGCGAAAGAGATTTACCAAGAGTGCCCTCGGCCAACCCGAAGATAACATCTATCACCTCCTATCAAGATGAGAGCTGATCTCTCGACACTAAGAATTTCATAACCCAGCAAGCAAAAATACTAAGAGAAACTCAAACATGCTTCTGCGACGACGGCGTCTGATGCACCCTTTTACATCTAGCTAGAAGCCTTCAAAACGCAAACCAATCTACACAGATCTGGAAAGCAAAGACAAGGAGCGAAGCTAAGCCCTTGAATATCACCAAACTCTAGAGCAAGAAAGACGATAACTCAAGGCTGCTGACAACCACACCGAGCAACACCAAGGAGAAAAGAACCTGCAGACTTAGAGACCTAACACATCTTAACACAAAAAAGCCTCTGCGTGGGAAGGGAGTGAGCCAAAAGGGAACCACTGGCTGAAACGATGATACAAGGATTGAGAGGAAAGGCAATGGCTGGACGAGATCGCACAACCACTCCACACGGCGCTTAGAAGCAATGATAAGTACAAGACCGGCTAAAAGATATGTTACAGGAACAAGCAAACCATAATGTCATTATTCTTCAAGCCAACCGTAGATTTTTGAGATCCGGAACCATCGTCTTTGCTGTAATCAGAAACCCACACAGATCTAGCCGCTCTAACCACTTCCTCAACACACACCAGATCATCAATCAAAACAGACAAAATAATTTCCCAGTCGAAGGTTGAAAAATTCTGCTAACAAGGCTAAACCAACTAACCACACCAGAAAACAGAGCTAAAACCAACAGGATAAAACTACCGTTCACATCAAAGGATTTAGGAGACAAGGCTGGCTAGAGACAATCCAACCATGAGCAAGCTCTGCCATCGTACTTCTTCTTCCAATTCCGATCAGGTTCAGATTCAGTGAGAAATTACTCCAGACAAAGCCGCAAAAGAAGACAATAGACTAAAACGAGGGAGAGGCCAAAACCGGTGCTAACGAAGCCACCGCGCTCCAGCCTCGAATCGGAAATTTTGGTCGGCGGCGGCTAATGGTAAAATATATAAGGATTTTTTTTATATGTTGTATATATATTTGGAGCAAAACGTACCAATGGACTTATTGCATCCTCGACTACTTCTTGCACTTTTTATATTTTTGGGGGCAATACTGTTTGAACGTTTTTTTTTTTTTCTCGTAGTAGCATTCTTTATCATCTTTTCTTACAAATTTTTGTTGAACTGTTTTGGGTTATTATCTCATTTCATCAAAATTTGAAATTTCTTTGAAAACCAAAATTCTAGAAGTATAACAGCTTTGATTAGATTTGTAATATGTATGATGACGGAATTGTGTGTTCCGACTACTATTATGTTTTATGTAGTTAAATATTAATTTGTCTTCATTTTACATATGCAAAATATGAACAATTGTCAAGATAAGAAACTAATTATTTACAATAAAAATGTATCAATTTTGGTTAATATTTAAAACTTTCACGACTTAAAGAAAAAAAAACTTCTAGTAGTCCTATATATGTTTATGAGAAGTTACTTCAAATGTATTGAAATTAATTTTGCATATTGGAGTTAATATTGCAATTCCACAATATATATCCAATTGCATATTCTTTTAGATTTTTCATTATACAACATAATTCTAACTTAATGATATTTCGTATCATTATGTGATTATGCAATGTTATCAGTTGAATTCAGTTAATACCCAAAAAATTTAAAGAATTCTCAAAACATTTATAAACTATGTTTAGGTGAATAATAATGATGTATGTTTTTTTCGTATCATTTTTTTTGTTTATGCATCCATAGAGTGTTTTTCTCACAAATGATCGATTAACGCGTTTCGAAGTGAAAAATGAGCTTGTTTGTCCTTAATTTTTTTATATCAACCAAGAAATTTTTGAAACCGGATATTATCATCATCCACTGTTTCGACTTCCGGAGATGGAGTTTCTCTTTCGACTTCTATTGGTGCATGGAGATGGAGTTTCTCTTTCGACTTCTCTTTCAACAAGCTCCTGAGTCATCTACTTCGTTTGGGCACTATTTTAACTATCTTAATGGATGCCCAAATAATATACCAGATTAATTATTAGTTTTTGTTGAATTAAGTTGTTTTAAGTAATATTATGTATTTTTAAATTTTATTATTAGTTATGCTATTTTGTACCTTCTTTTTGTATTATCTATTTTCTATGTAATATATGCTATTGTTGAATTTTAAAATTATTATTTATAAGTTTAAGTATAAAGTAATAATAATTAATTGTATTTAGATATAAAATATAAATATATATAAATTTAAAGGATTGATTTGTAAATAAAAAAAGCTCAACTCCAAAATGGAGAAATGAATGAAAAGTCTCCAAATATATAAACAAATATAGAAATTTCTATTTTGGAGATGGAAATGGAATTGGGTTAGAGTTTGGAGATAGAAATGGAGATGGGTTCTAGTTGGTCTTAGTCCAAGCTTCTTGTTCTAGCTCTGCAGTTTAAACCATCTCCAAAGCAAGCCTTCAAATTTATGATGTCTCTATCTCAAACAAGTTTAAGCAATCTTAGGAATTACTTTAAAAAAATATGTTATGTTTTTCTTTTGTTCGCCCAAAAAATATCTTATGTATTTTGTAGCTTGATATAAATTAGAGTGACAGACCCACATTTATTAATGTTATTTGATGAGAAGCATGTAACGGGGCGTCGGGGCCTTTCATTGTTCACCAGACACATGCAATAATTGCATGTTTTTGTCTTTCTTATTATAATATAAAAATAAATCAATCCATCTAAGAAATGTAAAAAGAAGAGCATATACATGAAAATCCTCCATACAAATATATATATATATATATATATATATTTATATATAATGTTTAATAGATAGCTAGTATATATATGTACTTAGGTGAAAGCCAGAAATGCTAAGTAATTCAGTTGACTTCAAATTAATTAATAATTTGTTCAGAAGATAAATTTTCGTGTAGATTTTCCAGATACCAATTTTGCTAAACTGAAATTTGTATTTGTGGATCGTTGTGCAGAAAGAGAAACTCTAATAATACTCATATGATATGTTGTGATGCTTTTTTGGTGCTCAAGTAAGTACATATGTTTCTTAACTTTTAAGTATGCAAAAATTTATTCCTTATCGTTATGTTTTCTCGTTCGGATATCGGATAGTTAGATTTGAATATTGTGTTTTCTTTATCATGACGAGAGATCTTGGTTGATAGAATTTATATGATGAAACCATAACGTTAGGTTAAATCAAAGATAAAAGTGGCATCTTTTGGTTGTGGGCACTTTATACACGTAATGAAGATAGACAGTATCTTGTTTTTAATGTGCTTTCAATTGCTTGCATTACATGTTTTTTGCACCTTTTATACAAATGTTACGTCCACATATCATTTTAAGATTGATTTTTAGTTACCTAAAATTATTTCCAACAGTTACTTACTTAGATTTGTTTTGTTAATAACATATAGTATTATGCATATTTGAATATATATCATAATCATAGCACCACTATGTTGCAAGTCACGAGTTTTAAGGTTATTTTACATAATGTCATCCATTAATTTTTCTTATGAGCTTTCTCTACAAAATGCATTATCAACTTTTCTCTACAAAATCCATCTTCAACGGTCTTTTATTTTTTCTTCTATAATAGAGATGAATTTTGCTCCAATCCACCTTTATTTTCACATCTAAAATAGAAATTGCTATTTTTTCCTTCATTTATAGAGGAACTCTATTTTTTTTCTACAAAAGGTTGCTCTATAAATAGAGGAACTCTATTTTAGATATGAGAATAGAGGTGAATTGGAGTAAAACTTATTTCTATTATAAAAATCTCTATTATAGAGGAAAAAAATAGAGAAAATCATTGGAGATTGGCTAAAATCTCATTTTGGGTAATAAAAAAAATTCAAAGAACATGATAATTATTAATCCAAAGTTTTATATATATATATATATATATTTGTAGTTAATATAACAACATGTGAAACAAATGCATTTAGATAAAATTATTTTCGTAGAAAAGATGTGGTTTAAAATAGATGTCGGCCAAAATAGAACTCGGATATACATTTGTTTAATAAGATACTCAAAAGTGATGATAAGTGCAAATGTTTTGCAAAAGTTGTAATATTAAAATGGGAAATTAAAATAATATTCCAAGAAACACCAACGAAATCCGACAAGTAACCAAGCTACGCACTTAGGCAGATTTTACTCTACGGAGGCGCGTGAGAGATAAGGAGCTATCGTGGATCAGGATCTCTAAACAAGTGTGTTTTTCAATTGGAGTGTAGAGATGTGGTTTGACTTTGGCCCTAAAGAGAGATCTGTATGACTCTTTCTTTGTCCGTAGGTGAGTGCCCACACCAGCTAATCACTTTTTGCTTACTATTTTAGATTTTGTACAAATCTGTTTGGTTCCTCTTTTGTGGTCCTCTCCCTTGTTTTCCCACTCCTGCTCTGCCACGTGCTTCTCTCTGATTCTATTTTTATTGAATAGTGTAAAGTACAAAATGTTTAAATAACTTGTCTGTTTTTCTTTTCTCTTATTTTTTGTTGCACTGGCTTGACTCATTCATTTTATTTTCTTTTGTTTTTAACATGTTTTATTGTTGCAAACACGTATGAAAATTGACAATTGAGAATGGAAAGTAATATTTGTTGTGACTGATGTGTAGTAGTAGAAGTGTTATAACAAAATAATGGAAAAGAAATTTAAATTGTATACGGAACTTTTTTCCCTCATGTATACGTTCGAGTATGCATGCAAATATGCAATGCCTGGTTCGAGGCCAATGCACCGGAAGATCGTGTTGAAATATCAGGTCAGTAATTTGGAAAGAGCACACTAGGAAAATCATGTATCTATCTATATGTAGAGTGTGGATCACTCTTGGATGGAAGTTGTGCGAGAAGTGGGGTAGGATGGATGTTGATTAATATTAAAACGCATATTAGCACCTCATTTTTTTTTTTGATGTCAAAAAAAAAAAAGTTTAGAATTATATTATTTAATCAGCTGGGCCATGAAATGTTTTATATGATACTATATAGTTTATATTGCTCACTTCTTATAACATGTATCAATAGATATTATACAATGGTTTCGGAGGTGGACGAAAACTAACTTTTGTATAAAATTGTAAAAGTTTTTTAATTTTTTAAAATTCGGGTTCTTTAGTTGTGGATTTGTGGTTGATCTATGAGAGTCGGACCGATAATATTAGGGTCTATATGCCTCGGCAAATATATAATGAAAACTTGAAAATGTACAAATTAATTAAAAGGCTAACCAAGCTGGCTACGTATTTCTATAAATAAAAAAGGTAAAATTAATAATTGTTGTTGACAAAAAAAAAACCAAAAAGAAAAAAGAAATTAACAGGTACAAGAAGAAAATATTTGCTCACATATGTAAACATTTTGTTTACTACTTTCAGAAAATAACAAACTTTTTCGAGTAATAGATTAAAAATGTCCATTTCTTGTAAAAACCTATATCTTACAAATTAGCAATATATCAAAAAATGATAATAAAGGCTAAATATTTCAATAAATCACAAAGGTAAAAATAAATAATGATAGGTAATTAATTATTAGGGAGTTTCATGAATTAAAAAAGATATTCCAAGGTGGAAGGCACAATTAGTAATCCAACGCAAATTAAGTTGAAAATAATACGAGTACGAAAAAAAATCGTCCCTTAATGACCGTACTATTAATTTGATCAAATCATGCTTTAATACTGATTAGAGCATATATCATAATTATGTTTATAACAGTCTTTACAAATTTTCAAAAACGGTGGCCGTGATTGTGACAGTCGTAAACTTTTGGTTTCGTTAATTATCCACCGAAAATATACAAAGCAATCGATATTCAATGTACTAATTAGTTACCAAACAGTGATTTTCGTCCTAAAACTTAAATATATTTAAAGTTAGCAAAAAACAGTAGTCTCCTAGTGTCGAAAGGCATCAAATTATTCGAAAAAAGCATGAGGCTATGCAAAAGTTTACTTATAAATCCCAATTGTTAATTTTACTATCAAAAGTTAAGTAATTTTGATTTATTCATACAAGAATCTAGGCGCTACAAGAATCCATTTGAATAGTAATCAAATCGTGTGTCTGGGAAGGCTTAAACGTCACTCTTCTCCTTACAACGTGGATTCCAACATCGATACATTTGTTTTATTCAAGAATACCAATTGCGAATAACACAAACAAAAACGAACTGAATAAATTAAATTAACCGGTCGTTTAACGAGAAAATAAACACTACATCCAAATTTAAAACTGACAAATACTAAAAAAAAAAAATGAAACAAGGTCTGAGAATGTGAAAGGATTCGAGAGGCACGTGCGATGAAAATCGCATTGAATCAAGAAACTAGTAATAAAAAGTGTGTACAGAGATTTTAATATATGAACATTAAATCAGGGGTGCATGCTCCTCGCTGGGACTCGTGCACCTAAAAATTTCTACATGCCATTTGTAATTATGGTTTATCGCAAAAGACGTGAGGATAAAGACAACATTTACTATTTAAAATTACCATACAACAAACGTAAAATAACAAAACCTTAAAAGTGAAATTCAATATTAATGCATATTACTAGTACATACTTACAAATTTAGATCTACTTATCAAAACGTAATTAATTAAGGGAATAGAGAACCTTTTTTCCACCAAGATAAATTATCGCCAAATAGCAAACAGTTTTGTTTTTGTTTTTGTCGTCTAGTGAAATTGTGCATTTTTTTCAAGAATATAAAATAACACAGATCTTTTCTTGAACGAATTATAAAGGAAGAACTTTTGTTTCTTGAGGTTGACACGAAAGAGGTGATAGTACTCGTGATAACTATTTGTGGATATCGAGCCGTGAAAAGAGAAAACTACAGCAACTTTTCACTTCCATCTCAAAAGATTAGTTTTGCTCCAGATAATATAATTGGAGAAACCACGAAACGCTATACAATAATCATTTAACGAAAAAGTTAAACATATATTCTAAACCAGTTGGTTGAGATTGCAAATATTAATCCAAAACAATTATCATCAAAATGGTAGTATATATATTCATCAGTAAAATCCGGTATTGGTAACTTTGTAATTGATATATAATTATGTCTTAATATCCATGGTGTGTTTTCTAAATTGCACTAGAAAAGACTACTATATCTTCTCCACACTCCACATCCAAGGAATATGGTATTAGTTATTTTAGTACTACTATATAAACGCAGTGGCTAATTTAATCTTCGATCCGATAAGGACTTAGCCGCGTTGGAGTTTTTTAAAAACAAGAAAAAAGTAAATTACGATTACGAATCATAGAACAAAAGAAGAGACAGATTTGATGGTAGTTATTATTCATTGATCACACGATTCTCTTAAAAACATTTCTATCATTTTCATAGTACGAAAAAAAAGGAAAAGAGAGTCGTATATCACATCATCTTGAAAATAAAGATGGGAATGATTATAAATGATGAGAAAAGCTGTAATCCAAACTTTGATCACTAATTAACACTAAAAAGAAAGTGTTAATTGTTGACTAAAACAGATGACGTGGTGTGTGAGTGCTGTTGTCACTTTCCAAAATACAATCCGTAATTACTACTGAGACAAATGGAATCCAAATTTGATAATGTAATAAATGAGAAAGTAAAATATGTATTTTTTTCTATGCTTTAAAGGTAGAGTGTTTTATTTCTGAAAAAAATGCGAGAAAGTGAGAGGGGAGATAGTGGAAGAAGAAGAAAACAGAAAAGAGACACGTGAAAACAGAGAGAGACAGAAGCTTGAGAGGGTATGTGACATAAGGATCCAAACAGGCCAGACACTCATCTATTCTGTCCACTTGCCATGTAACACATATATAGCTATGTTATGTACTTCACTCTCTACGCGCTCTCACAAGTTTGATCATCCACAAAACTTGTTTTGAAATAGTGAAATAGAATGTATTTTGACCACAGACACACTCCTTTTTCGTAAACACTTTATTCAGTAGCAATAGTTTGCTTCTCAGTTTATTTCCCTCTTTTCTAATTTCAAAAACTAACTTTATTTTGTTCTGTTTACTGTTATCAAATCCTAGACAACTCTACGGAAAATTAAACACGAATTATAAAACCATATAGCGTAAGTATGAGATAGCAGAGAAGGAAGAGGCATAAACTGGGATTGTGAATTATTTCGGCTCTATATAGTAGGTAGGAATCACAAGAAGAAATAAAAGAAAAGAATATTACATATGAAAGCATATGTGACCAAAGAGCCTAGCAAGAGTATGTTCTCTCTCACTATTCCATATGTACACAAACCATTCCTACGTTAGAACCAACGTACCTGTTTTTCCTTTTTTTGTTGTTGTTTCAAGGAGACTTTGGAACTTTTTTTTGGTTTTGAAAATAACGAAAAAACAAAGACACTCCCTAGGACAACGTGTGAATAATATCTCCATTTTTGAGTATTTCCATTGATTTGTGTTTGTGTATCCCTGCAGATATAAAAGAACAATGCTCTCTATATATACATAGTTGCAGCAAAATTCTTGAGACAAGATATTTATGGGCTTTTGAAAGTGTTACCCTAAAAAAATGAGAGACTAATTCCAAGGTTGTGACAAGGAGACCGTTGAAGATGATGCGTCTACCCCTATTCTGTGTTTTATCGCAGAGTTTAGAATCTTGTATTGCTCATTGACCGAGTTGTACAAAGCTTGGCTGTATGCTTCTTTCGCCTGTCATACAGATGAAAGGAACCATGATGATGAGAAAATCAATGGACTAGAAGAATAACTCAATCTTGAAACTAAAGAAAATGGTAATAGACAGACCTCGTTAGGGTTCTCGCAGGCTGCTGTGACGTCTGAGAAGCTGATTTCAGGAGCAACTGATAGTCCAGTACCGTGAAACCCAACCAGCCTTTTCTCTCCAATTTCTTTCTCAACCTGGAAGGTACACAATGAGGTGATGAGAGGAAATAAACCAGAGAAATCCCAAAATGGAGAAGAGAGAGATTATAATCAGTACTTGAGGTGGAGGGGGCATGATGTCATAGCAAAGCAAAGACATTGGATATATATGTCCAGGAGCACCAGAATGTTCAACCAATCTTCTCATGTTGTCCACCGAAGAAGAATCAAAGGGTGCCTAAACAATATTAGATCATTATATATCTGCAAATCTACCAGAACCAGGTAAGACCTCTGCATTTCCAGTCAATAACTTACAGGAAACCATTCCCCTGTAGAAGGATCAGGGCGGTCCCTCCCACCACTTGGTGCAATCCATATAAGTTGCCCGCCAGACCTACAGTGAGGTTTATGCAACATTAGCAGAGAAAACATCAACCTTTTCATCAACTTCGGCTACTCTGAGATCTAATAAGAACATTCGTTATTTAGCTCCAATAACCTGAGCATTGTAGCCATCTCCTTTAAGCTTCGTGTGTTTGCTTTTCTTTTCATGTCAACAAGCTCAGGATCATCGTTCATGTGCTTTTTCGAGTACACACATATGAGGTTCCTGAAAGCAGGAGAAATCCCGGAAGTCACACAAGGTTGCTTAGATTACACTTCATCCCATCAGGTAGCATACCATTGTCAAATGAGGGGTCGTGATACCTTCCCATACTAAACGGAACACAAAGAGGATCAGTGATGACTCGATCACCAGCCACACATTTCTGCAGCAGAAAAAAAAAAGGATAAGTATAGCAGACAATAGCATACAGAAGAGCTCAGAGTAAGGCTCGAAGGCTCACAATGTTCTCTCCTATGAAAGGAGATTGTGCTTCAAGCAATAGGGAAATGACAGCAGGATCAGCTTCACTTTGATGGTTTGATATTAATACAATATTGTGTCCCTGAAATTAACCAGTTAAACGTTAAAACTCCTAAATGAAAAATAATTCAACTGTTGATCGAAACAAAATGCAATAAAAAACTTCAAGTCAGTTAGCTCGAGCATAAGAAAGAGAGAAGAGTACCTGCCGAATCTTGTCTTCCAACTCAGAGAAAATAGAAGCATTTCCAACATACGAATTTCTACATAATATGTTCAAGGGCTGTTAGTACAAAACTGGAAGACCCATTTATACCAACCAAACAAATTCAAAAACGATATTTGCTTTTCTATTTAAAATTTAATACTATATCAGATATGATAACTGTGAGTACATATTCCAGCTTACTTGAAATCAATTAGAGGACGAATGTATGTATGGACAAACATGTAGTAGTCAAATGGTTCTCTGATTGCTTTATGATATGGATTAAAAGTATAAGGGTCCTGAAATATGCACATCGCAAGGAAGCTCAAGTAAGAGAATTTTTAAGATGACATCTCGTAATAGAAAAATCATTCCAAGAGATTGACAAAAGAAGTACCTCAACACCAAGAAGCATGCGATCAAAAGCAACAGACATGTTTGATATAACAGTCTCCTCTGCCCTGGAAGCTCCGCTACTTAAAACCTAAAAAGCATCCGTAAGAATATAATGCCAAAGTTCAGTGAGCTGGTGTTCTCCAAACCAATCTAATGCCAAAGCATAGCACCAATCGTACAAACTAGTGAGTGATGATGAAAGGATTCATTTACTGCATTTTTGTAGTTCCAATACAATTCTTCCATTCCTGATGCAACATTTGCAGGCAACCTTCCAGCTTCAGCTTCCTTCTTGATACCAGATAAAAGATCTGAATATGAAGATATACACAGAGTTAATACAGGCATTGCGTCACAACCATCAAGAAACTTCTAATTGCACTACAGAATCCTAAAAACATAAACAGCTCATCGTGGACTACAGACTTAAAAAGAATCTTTCTGATTTCATTCTTGTTAACTAATCTTCCTGAAAGAAAGCGAAAACAGATACAACGTAAGGATTGGAACAACACAACGTAAGAGTTTCAATTAACCTTATTCAGAACAAGAATGGAGCAAGATCAGAAGCAAAAGGCAAGAAGTCAAATTCGATAAACCTTATCCAGTCAAACAAGAAACAACGACGAACATCGATTTCGCGATAAGATTATGAACAAAGTGGAATCGAACAATCTCCATAACTCTACATTCCGTTTCCGAATTGCTACCGCAAGTGAAACTAAAAGAGTCAATTCAAATTCCTCAGGAAGAAGAAGAAGAAGAAGAAGAAGAAGAAGGAAGACTAACTAACTAACCTTGTTCACTTCGCGCATCCAAGAAAGTACGGGAATGATTGAGCTCACTCGGCGTCTCTCCGGCGGCTTCATCTAAAGCAATGCTCGGCGCGGCAGAAGATTCCTTATCCTGAACAAGCTCAGACATCGCTCTCACACTCGCGCCGCCGCAGCGAGAACGAAGAGGCGGCGGAAGCTTCTTGGCGGTTAACCTGAAGGAAACGAGACCGCGAAGAGTAGTCGTGGAGGCGAGTGGATAAACCGGAACCCTAGCGGAGGAGGTTACGGTTGCAGCAGCAACGGCAACGGTTGCGGCGGAGGAGGAAAATGTGAGAGTCATTAAAGCGTGTTTGGTGATTGGACGAAGCAGAGCGTGTGTGTGTGTGTGTGTTTGTATATGTGTGACGGAGATCTCTTCCTTCCTTCTTCCTTTTTATTTATCCCACGAGTCCCTCTTTTTCACGTTTTTTTTTTTTTTTAATTTCTATTTATTTCACCAAATTACAAGCTCATTTGCCTCGGTAATTTTATTTTCTCATATTAAAGTGTTATATGTAACAATTTCAAATGAATAAAATGTAGATATTGTGGGTCAAGATTCAAGACTAGACCAAATTATAACCTCACATCTTTATACTTGTATTTTGCATTTGTGTTTGGTTGAAGAAGTCATGTTTGTGTGTACACATAATGAATATCTATTGTATAAATCATGTGACGTTAACAACAACAAAATCACGTAACGATTCTAAAATTATAGTTTGTGGAATTACGTAGTCCAGACCAAACTAAATAACTTTATACTATACCCTATCTTTTTCCCATTAGTTGCGTCATTAATTAAAGAAGTCACATTTGTGCGTGCGTCCACGTTATTTAAAATCATATAACGAAATGTCAAAGTCAACTGTAAAAACTAGATTTATACAGTTTTGCACTTCATAACACTGTCTAGATTTTGCACACAAAAAAAAAAAAAAAAAAAACACTGACTAGATAAGCTTCAATTATTATTAGATTCTCCCCTTCTTTTTTTTTTCCTTTTTTTTGTTTCTCATTTAAAGAGTGTCGCGAGTTTGTTTGTGACATAAACGGCACAAAACTCAACTCACCAACTTGAGGATTGGGTTTATTGACAACTGTCAGATTGTGAGTGGCTCTAATATAGGCCGAGAGAACCTAATTGAACCAATGGTCCCATTGCGGCAGGAGCTATGTTATTGTGACTAATAAAAGTTTTTGATTCTTTTGACAACAACAACAAAAATATCTCAAACTAGAGTTTTTAATTCCAAGTGACACCTAAAAACTCCGGCACATGATAACATGAAAGCGACTTGTGGATAGGAAGAGTGAAACACCTATCCGAGGAAGTTGATGATCACCAAGTGGAGGACTAAGTTGCAGAGAACAAAATCAGCAAAAGCTCTCTCCGGTGCCAAATCCTGCAGTTTTTGAAGGAAAAAGTCGATATTTATGGATATATTATAGTGGCTCCTGGGGAAATATGAGATCAATGATATGTTACTAAGAAAATTGTTTCCCATGTTCAGAAGCTTTCTTCAACATCTATATTTCCCGGTTTAGAACCTTGTAAATATCTTCAATCCCAAACATAGTATACTAACTCTCCCACAAACCCAACTAGACCCTAGATACTTCTTCAAGATTGCCTAAAACAGTTTCTGCCCAATTCCCTTCCAAACTCTTATATCATAGCTAACAAACTTACTTAAACTCTGTTGGTAAGGTAATCTATCAAAGATAACCACATTCCCATACGTATCCTCCTAGGTTAGCTACAATAGTCTTTCAGTACACTAACAATAACACACCTAATCATTAGAATTGCAGTATCACTACGGTTTAGATGGAAGTGTTTGAGTGTGGATGGAAATATAAATCAATCAACTAAACATGGGGGTAAGGAGGAGGGAGATGATGAAACATTTTCATTGTGATAAACAAAAACAGTTGTATAATCATTGAAGAGAACTAAAATTTTCATCTAATTTGTTCTAAAACAATGTAGCATTACCTTGAATTCCTTGTTTTCTTTGTTCACTTGAATCCGGAGGCAAACTATAAACACAAAATAAAGAATGCTGTAAGATTTATACATTCTCAAGGTATAAAGATTTGTCAGTCGTAAACTCAAGATAAACTTACCAGCAAGAACTGCTGTCCCGATACAAGAGAGAACTCCAGAAAGGAATGAGTTAAACGGAAATGATCCCACCATCGCCATATAAGCCACCTACTCAGTCAAAAACCAACATTAAAACTCCAGTGGCCATGTGCTTATAATTTTGGTCATTCCACTGAAATGCTCCTTATGAGAAACAGGTAAGTAAAATAACTTAACCAGGAATTTTTGTACTACTGGAATAAGCCATTTCCTCATTTCCTTAGAAACTCACATACAAATTACCCATTTCATTCAAATAAAAGCGAAACAAAAGACTGATACGTAAAAGAACAAACCCATTTGCACATCAATGCTACGAAACTACATTGCATTTTAAAGTTACAGGTTCGTAGGGGGGATTTTAGATCTAAATCGATTACCTAATCCACCAAAATTCACAAACCACGGACGTGTGAAATAAGACAAGAGATCCATAAGAAACATAAACGAGAATCGCAGATCTAGAGAAACCATAATTCCAACAGGTTAGAGTACGTACCTGAATCAGAGCAGTGAAGACAGCGAAAACAACATACAAATCGATGATCTGCAATCAAAAATTTCCAGTGACGTTCAATTTCGACATAATTCCAAAATAAACCATTGATCCATAAAAAAAAACGAAGGTTTAAGAGAAAACAAACAATGGCGGAACCTTCAAATTAGTCGGAGTAGCGGAATAAGCGGAACGAAGAGAACGAAAGAGATCCTGAGCATCCTTACTAGTCGATTTCACCATTCTCGATCGAAGAAACAAAAAAAAACGAACACAAATCCCTCTTTACTCTTCGATTGCTGCTCTTCGTCTACGTCTGCGTCTTCACGGAGAGTCTTCAAGTCTTTCATCACTGTTATACGGCGTCGCTTGATCAAACGGGCCTATCTTAAGATTATTTGGGCTTTAATTGAATAAACTTAAACGGCGTCGTTTTGGATATTGGATTTAAACCATTTAAAATAAACACAGTAAACAAAAACAAAAAAAAGTGTCTTGCTTCAATTCCGCCGCGTAGTACTCAAAAACATTTTTCTCGCTTGGCCGTCTTCTCCGGCGATTTACAGACACTAGTTTTCTCTCCGGTTGTTACAATCAAACAATTCTGTCGGAAATTTTGAAAATCAGAAACCGGGAAAATGGCTTCGTTTCTTAGTTTCTCCGCCATTTCAGCTCATCCACCTGCTTTTTCCGGCGTTTCATTTCGTCCTCGCTCTTTATCTCCCAGGTCATTTCTTTTTTTTTGAATTTTGTGGATTCATGGATATGATTGAACAACTTATCAAAATCTCTGCATTGGGGTTTTCGAAAGTTAAGATCTTTAGTAATCAAATGCACAAAAATTAGTTGAATAATGAGAAGCCTGGTTTTTTTACGTTTGTTTACAGATTGTTCAAGTCTTGTGTGAAGTGTACTTATGCTGAAGCTGGATTAAGCAGCGATTCGTGGTCATCCCCAATCGATGTTGTGGCAGATGTCAAATCCGAAAGGGTAAGAAAAGCGAAAGAGGCGAGCTTTTACTTGTGTTTTGGTTTTATGATTTTTCTGTCTCAGTTGAAAAGGCAATTTCTTTTACTTAGCTTGTAGTTCTTGGTGGCAATGGTTTCGTTGGTTCAGCTATCTGCAAAGCAGCAATCTCCAATGGGATTGAGGTTGTGAGTGTTAGCAGGTATAGTTAAAGTATAAACCAGAGTGCTTTGAGTTCTTTACCACACTCTCGCCTTTTTTTTCAATGACTAATCTCCTTAATTGATCTTTTAGGTCGGGTCGTCCTAACTTCCAAGATTCATGGTTGGATCAGGTTACATGGGTTACTGGTAATCACTTGTGTTTTTGGTTATATCAAAGATTCACATAGACATGTCCAAATTAAAGTGTATGTGTTGTTGGACCTTTTGGGATTTCGTAGGTGATGTTTTCTACTTGAACTGGGATGAAGTACTTCTTGGTGCCACTGCTGTTGTTTCAACTATTGGTGGTTTTGGAAATGAAGAACAGATGAAAAGAATCAACGGTGAAGCTAACGTTATCGCTGTGACTGCTGCTAAGGATTTCGGTTAAGTGTCTCTATAGCTATATATCCGAGTTATTACCAGCATTTCTGTGTTTTGTTTTTTCATTTTTAGCCTTTCATCATGTGCAGGGGTTCCTAAGTTCGTCTTGATCACTGTTCACGATTACAATCTTCCGCCGTTTATTCTCTCCAGCGGATATTTCACTGGAAAACGTAACGCGGAGGCAGAACTTCTTTCAAAATATCCCACCTCCGGTAAGAGAACGTTTTTTTGTGTCTTTTGTTTTTAAAATATCCTATCAGAAAGCTTACCAAGTGTTATCTGTGATCTGCTTGTCGTTCTTGAAGGAGTTGTGCTAAGACCCGGTTTCATATACGGGAAACGAAAAGTAAACGGAATCGAGGTCCCACTTGATCTGGTCGGGGAGCCACTAGACAAGATCTATGGTTCCGCAGAGAGGTTGATTAGACCATTGAGAGCTCTCCCTGCGTCTGATCTCCTCTTGGCTCCACCGGTTAACGTCGATGATTTAGCACTTGCTGTAATCAACGCTGTAAAAGATGACGACTTCTTTGGCATTTTCACTATTGAACAGATCAAAGAAGCAGCTGCAAAAATGAGAGCGTGAAGAGTCTTTAGATACTAAATAAGTGTTTATTGGTTTGTGGCATTGTGCACTCGGGTGGAGTTTTAAAGACTACTATATAAATAGCTCCGTCGTCTTTTTTGTCAAATTTGTAATTGTAATGTATATTGCAAACGTATATAGGGGGTTTCAAATTGAACAATTCTTGGGTTCAAGGTTGGGTTCAAGGTGAACCTTTTGTTCACCTTCTCTTTATTTTAACCAATGAAAATCTGACATGTTATAATACATTTAAGAATCTATTCATTCAACTCCTTATTAAATAATTAAACAAAATCTGTACATTTTTATAAAAACTCGAACCGATATATAATTTCGTTATAATTGTAAAATCTAAACCCTAACCATCTCATTTGTAAACCCAAACCGACATATAATTTCGTTCTAATTGTAATCCTAACCACTTCATTTGTAAATCCAAACCAACATATAATTTTATTTTAATTATAAAATCTAAACCTTAACCACTTTATTTGTAAACCCAAACCGACATATAATTCCGTTTTAATTATAAAATTTAAACCATAACCACTTATTTGTAAATCCAAACCGATATATAATTTCGTTTTAATTGTAACATCTAAACCTTAACCACTTTATTTGTAAACTCAAACCGACACATAATTTTGTTCTAATTGTAAAATCTAAACCAAACTAATATTTAACTTTCCTTAATTAAAAGTATGCAGAATTTGTTCCTTAATTTGTTTTGCTTTCTAATATAATTTTGATTTATTTTTAAAATGAAATAATGTATAGAAGATTTTGATTGGCTAAAAAGAAAGAAGTGAACAAAGGGGTTCACCTTAGGAGTGAACCTAAGTATTTTTCTTTCAAATCCCCTTTATAATAAAACGGAAGTACACAACATTGTTTTGTAGACTATATAATTTTAATAAGTTAGTTACAAATAGGTTATAGATTAATTGGTTACAATTTAAATAGTGGATGCAATCTTAATTTATTTTCGGAAGATTTTATTACTAGAGCACGTTGTTTCCAAAAATCTTAAAGAGAATATTCTAAAGAATCATTTTATATCATCTAACTTACCATATTAATTTCTTTTATTAAGTTATTCATCAAAGAAAATCCTTTGATATCTAACTTAACATATTAATTTGTTAATTATCATTATACTTCACCTCTCATTTTTATATATGAGTCTATTTTATTTTGTGAAACAAATAAATTATCATATTATTTATTATAATTAAAAAATATTTTTATTTCTGGATATACCATAAGTTGAATTTTTTAAACAAATATAAATTGTTCAATCTATAAAATATTCAAGTTTTAGTAATATTATTCTTTAAAAATAATATCTATTGAATAAAATTTACTGAATAATATCTATTGAATTAAAAATTTAAATATCTATTGAATATTTCAATTCAATTTCATAATTTTTTGTTGAATTTTATAATTTTATATTATATAATAACCTTTAAATAATTTGTTTTGAAATATTTTTAAAATATTGAAACTTGATATAAAAGTTAGAAACTATAAACACTCTAAATTGATTTGTTATAGCAATGTCAATAATATGTCACTATAATATGAAAGAATTTCAAGAAACCAAGTATATTAAAAAAAAGTATAATAATATATTCAATTACTCATAATATAATAACTCGCTTTTAAAAAATCAAATTTACAAAATTATGTTTTATAATGACACTCAAGTCATAATATAGAATATACATTGTTGAAATAACTTCACATACATAAACTACTACAACATTTTAAAATTTTATTTTAAAATATAAAATATACAAAATTTTGTATAAAATAAAATTTAACTAGTGTTATAGCATGAGTACTTATCTAGAATCATTAACAATATAAAATTTACAAATAGGTGTTTTTTTTCTTCAAATCATCATATTTAACATATGATTTTCTTACATAATGTTTTATCCAAAAAACTTTTAAAAACAATCACATAAATTATATTTTATATAAAAATTACAATATTAATAAAATAAATTTTAACCCGTACTCTAGCACGGGTCTTAATCTCCTTTGTTCTTGCTATCAAAGGTGTTAACGTTGGTCAGTCATGATCTTTTACATTCAAAGCACATGGGTTGAATAATAAACAAGCCGTATATATCAATTGATTTAGAAATGTTATTAAGATATGAAATCAAACAAGTATTTTTCATATAATATTGTAAGATTTATCATTTATATATGAATTGAGTTATATATTTTTAACTGCAAAACTAGTTAAAATCCAATATAAAATAATAATTTATTTTATGAATGGTGTGACGGTTCTCACTATATTAATAATAAGGTTCTATCTTTAACAAGAAATATTGTTTTTAAAAAAAAAATATTTATAGTGGATATAAAATTATCATTATTAAAAATTAAGAATGCTTATAGAACAAAATATAAATTTTTTTTCCTTTTTTACACTAAACACAAAAAGTCATATGTTAAGTGATTTGTGTAAAATTTATAAATCCTATGTTATTCAATCATGAATTTTAAAAAGTCCATTAAAATCCACTGTTATTGAACTAATGATTATAAAAATTTACTTTACAATCCACTATTATTCAAAACAGTTTATGGATTCGTATTTTAATAAGTTTTAGTGATTTTAGAAGATTTGAGATGATTTGTTTAGTTAAAAATACAGAAATCTAAATCACATGGTTTTAGGTAGGATTAGAAAGAATTTTACCATATATCATATCAACTTCCCTAAAATCTATCAAAATTCTAAATTTCTTAAATATCATAAAATCTTCCAAAATCATGGTTTCAATACACCCCATAGTATCATATGTAGCCTCAGTTAGATCAGTTAGATAATCTATCACCACAATTGGAATCACTAAATAAATTTAGGTAAGCTAGGAAAATTGTTTCAAAACTAAAGGACTACACTATTTTTTTTGGGTTTAAATGCGCAATTTGTAGATATGTATTATTTAGTATTTAATACATAAAATAAGACTAATTAATGATTTAATTAAATTTGACTAGTTACCTTATGCGAGTAATCGAGAGATTGGTTTTCAATAAGATGATGGCTATTTCCTAATAGAGGAATCCTCTAAATTTCAAAAAAAATGGTTTTAAGGCCACTTGATATCTTAACCGGATGCTGGATTTGACTTATAGACTGAAATACAACTACAAGACAGCTATGATTAGAAGAGCGGGATTGATGGTTTTATTTTCATAGCCATGACGTCAAATGTTATTAGAGGAGTTTGATATATATATATATATATATGTGTATTTTTATTTTAAAATTTATTTTCATTTATTAGTCATAAACCTTTTTTTTATGGTGATTAATCAATTTTATATTTTATCAAAAAATAATTTTTTAAAATTTAAAATTAAAATAACATCATTATATTAGAATATTAAAACGTTTGATAGCACAAAGTTTGAACAATCTCTAACTTATCATTGTTTTCATCAACATGTATGAAATTGGGTATTTTCAAAAATGGCCATTTTTCTGTCTTATTTTTCAAAAATACTATTTTCTATATAAAAATGACTAAATTCTAAAACCAAAACTCCAAATACTAAACTCTAAAACTATACCCTAACATATAGAACCCAAATCTAAAAAACAAATTCTAAAAATTAATTTAACATATTTTTTTTAAGTAGACAAATTAATTTAACATATTGTTATCGTGTGAAAGAGGTTGAAAATGAAAATAATCAAAAAATAGTATTTTTAAAAAAAATCTTAAAGGGGCATTTCTAACAAATTTTCAATTTTCTAAGAATGACAAAATAAAAATGATGATTTTCTGTTGAAATATTTTCAAAAGCTTAGGTGGCTCAAAGAATAATTTTTCTATATATTTCGAATGAGACAACTATAAATAAACGTAAGCATGAGCAATAAGACTAATGTATATGCAATGAAAGTATTATTTTTTTACTTTCCGTAATTATCCTCCATTCTAACAAAAAAAAACTATATGAATTCGTTTAGTTTTGAATTTTACTACATGAAATATTAAAATATGGTCTATATCCGTATTTATCATGTCGTTCATTAATTCGTTAATACTTACTGACTAAGATGTCACATCAGTGTCGTGCTCAGGTTATTTGTGGCTTAGGGCGGATAAAAATTGTGGCTTTTATTATCAAAAATATTAAAATATTTTTTATTTATTTCAAACACAACAATGATCTTAAGATGAAAAAAAAATAGTATAAACCAAATTTTTTTATCTTTTTTTCAAAAATATTTTTAGCCACAATTCCAAAACATAATACTTTTATTCTTAATTATCTCCTTTTTTTAATTGTCTTCCATTAGTATTCTTATACTATAGTTATAACTATAAAACGTAATTGTTTTATGTGCAGAAATTTCCTTATACATAAAAAATATTGATTTTTTTGTAATTACATAATGTCATGGATTTCTCAAACAAAACACCACTTTACAAACATATTTATGTCATCAACTTAAATATATATAAGCCTAGATAGAAAAAAAAATGTGGCTTAATAAATTTTAAAAAATCGGTGGCTTAGGGCAAATGCCATTTCCAAAACACCTTAAGCAAGGCACTGTGTCATATCATAAACATGACCAATCATGAGCTAAAACTAGTAAAACAAATGTTATAGTTAATAACTGATGGGACACCATTTGTGGAGTTATGCAATAGTGCCCCATCAATGGTTAAGTCCCTTATTTTTGTCATTCAAAGTCGATAATTCGACTTCAAAAAATGCAAAATATTTGTAAATTTTGTTTTCAACATTTTTTTCTAATGCCTAAATATTTTTTTTAGATAGTAAAATGGTTAGGGCCGGTCTCGTTAAGAGTCTTCCTAAGAATGCTTCTCTACCTATACTCGAGACTCCCATTATTAACTCTGTTAATTTTGACACTCATCCAAGTCAGACATGTTCAAAATCTTGTATCTGCTTGTTCTATGCTGGACTCCCGAAAGATTATTGATTTGAAGTGTGGGAACTGAAAACTACGAATCAAAAATTTTCAAAACTACATTATTTTAGTTGTTAATATTTTATTTTAATTATAAGAGAACACTAAATAATTTATGATGAATAATATGACCTTGTTTGCAACTTTTTGACTAATTTTTTGTTTAACGCAATTGAAGATGTAGTGGAAGAGGCGAAATTAAATTACTTCCTATTCTCTTCATCCATATAGTGTGTTTTATAGATTTATAAGTGAATCGAAATGTTAGTTACCATTATCAAAATCTTATTTTACAATTAACAAAATTATCTTAAAACACTACTAAAGGAACAAACATATGTCCCTATATTTTAAGTCATGCAACTCTCCATTTTAAGAAGAACAAAATTTGGAAAATATTTTTAGTCAAGTAACCACTTATGCGACCGATCCCATCAGAGTTCAACTCCACTAAACCGTGTTGTCGGGCATAGTAGAAATTGACTATAAATTGGGTTTTGTCGATTCAAAGTTGACAAAAAAAAAACTTAGTTTGAAATGTGATATATAACATTAAAGAAAAAAATGAAATATTTTTTTTTGGAAATATATCAAGAGGTAGTCAATTTAATGGATTTTAGAATCTTATTTACCATGTGTTTTGAAAATTATATGTATTCTAAATGATGTCATTACCATTATAAAAATGTATTTGGCCGTAGAAATATTTTTCCTTATTACTATTAATTGTTCAATTATGTTTTTTGGTAATGCATATGTTGCTTGTAATATTACATATATAAAAACCCGTTACAAACAAACGCACTAAAATTCAAAAAACGGTTGATGATATAACGTCTACTATTTTTTTGCTGCGAAACAAAAGAAAACCGTTACAAATATTACGCGCGAAAAATTTAAAAAATTATTGTAAAATTATATATTTAATTTGTTAGTAACCAAAAATGAGCTCCAACCTAGAATTATATACTATGAAAAAACCTTCTAAAATATTCTCAACTATTAAAAAATCTGTGTTCAACTTGCCATACAACAAAACCTTTTTATTCACCTTATAATAAAGTGAATACTATGTAGATCTCTATACAATGAAAACACTAATTTTCTATTGTCCAAGTTATCCCTCCACTCTAAAAGCTCCTTACTACCCATCGATTTCACAATCTTATCAATCATGGTCCGTCAATACACACTTTCTAGTATTTTTTTTTTTCAATAATTTTATAATTATTTTTTTTTCTCCCGTTACGTTAATATTTTATAATTATTTTATTCTCCTCATGATAATATTATTCCATTATTGTATTCGAACATATCTATCACCTTTGTATTGAGGTATTGACCGACTCTACAAGTAAATGTCACCACCCAATCAGATATCGACTTTGACTTTTATTAAATGACCGGCTCGTCGTTTTAATGAAAACCCACATGATTTGCTTTTCGTCCAAGCAATTTTTCTTGGGTTACAGAAAAAGAAAAGAGGAAAAAAAAAAAAAAAAAACTCAGGAACAGCCGACTTAAGATTTTCTTCTTCATCTCCTTTTTTTCAATATCGCCGATTCATATATAAATGACTCGTCTCCTTCGATTTAGTCTCTTCTTCTTCGTCATCGCCGGTTTAGGGTTTTCTTCTCTATAAGCAAAAACAAAATCTTATCCTTTCTTCTTCTTCGTCTTCTTCTCTCTCCCTCTCTGTTAATTTTCTGATTTAGCTTTTTGCTTTGAGAACCCTTGCCTCAGCGATCGATCTGAAAAAAAAAGAAGGTCGGTTAGCTTATCTCTCTTTTTTTTGTTTGGTTTCTGTTCTTAATTCGTCGCATGTTTCTTTTGAAGTCGGTTGTTGTAGATCGGGTTAGATTCGTATGGTTCTGAGACGATTTGAGTTGTTTCGTTTGATTTTTTGAGTTGTTTGTGTGAGTTTTGGCCACGATCTGCGTTTTTTTTTTGATGAAATCAAATCAAATCAAATGAAACTGTTATTGACTTGTTGCGATTTATTGATTTTGTGAAGAAGGCACAGAGGTTTTTTTTTTTTTTTTGATAAAAGGAATTGACCAGTTTTAAATTTGTATTTTGCAGGAACTCTTATCTTGCCGGCGGCTGTAAAAAAAAAAAAACTGATTTAGGACGGTGGCACTTCTTCTCTGATTGTGTTTATTTTTATGACAGAGAACATGATGAACACTTGTATCTATCAGGCTTTAACTGTTACACTTGGGTGAGTATTTTTAAGCTTCATAGCTTTAGGTTTTACTGTGTTTTGTCTTTCTCTAGGTTTGTTGATTGAGTTTTGATTTGGTTTGTTTCTGTGTTAACATGTAAATATTGTCTTTTTTGCAGTGTTGTCTAATGCTGTCGGCAAGAATCTATCTTTAGGACTGCTAGGGACTTACTTAGAGGCTACACAGTTGACTTTTTCTTACAAGGTTATAGGTTTATTAGCGTTGTTAATATATAGAAATGGAAGCCAAGATCGCCAAGGTGTTGGATAGTAGGTGTGAAAATGGGTTCGGGAAGAAGAGGAAGCGCGTAGCAACCTGTGCTGCATATGTTACTGGAGTTTCATGTGCACAGCTGCAACATGTTCCCCCACCGAATGGGCAGAGTCAGGTTCCTGACAAGAGAAGGAAACTGGGAGGTGAAAACAAGCTTAGTGCTTATGAGAATCGCTCTGGGAAGTCACTGGTCAGATACTACTCTTATTTTAAGAAGACTGGAGCTGCGAAACGTGTTATGATCTATGAGAATGGTGAATGGAATGATTTGCCTGAGCATATTATCTGCGCCATCCGAAATGAACTAGATGAAAAGAGAGCCGCGATTGAGTTTGAATTGTGTGGTCGCAGTTATATTTTGGACTTCTTGCACATGCACAGACTGGATTTGGAAACAGGGGCTAAAACCCCTCTTGCATGGATTGACGTTGGAGGCAAATGCTTTTTCCCTGAGATTTACGACAGTGATGAAAGGACCAATTGTTGCCATCGTAACCGTGTGGAAGATCCAAAGCAGTATGCTCCACAAGATATCAAACTGCGCCTTGAGATTGATGTTAATGGTGGCGAGCCTCCAAGGTTGAACTTGGAGGAGTGCAGTGATGAGTCTGGTGATAATATGGACGATGTTCCATGTGCTCAACGATCCTCAAATGAGCACTATGACGAGGCAACAGAGGATAGCTGCAGTCGCAAGCTTGGAGCTGCTGCTTCGAAATGGGATGAGACTGATGCTATAGTCTCTGGTTCAAAGCCTACTGGAACCGAAGTACTTGATAAAGATGCAGTTAAAAAAATGTTTGCTGTAGGCACAGCTTCTCTAGGGCACGTTGCAGTGCTGGATGTGGGCCGTTTTTCCAGTGAGATTGCTAAAGCTCGTCTGGCGCTTTTCCAGAAGCAGGTTGAGATCACCAAGAAACATAGAGGTGATGCAAACGTTAGGTACGCCTGGCTTCCTGCAAAGAGGGAAGTTCTATCGGCAATTATGATGCAAGGACTTGGAGTTGGTGGAGCATTTATTAGAAAGTCCATCTATGGTGTTGGGATCCATTTAACTGCTGCAGACTGCCCTTATTTCAGGTATTTTCTTGCTCTGTCGTTGAATTTGTCTCGGTATTCATTTGTTTTTCCATGTTTAGAGATCATGTATATTACCTTCCTCTCTGCTATAGGTACTTAGGTTGCCAAGTACTAACAGTGAACTTGTTTTCAGTGCTAGATATTGTGATATTGACGAAAACGGTGTACGTTACATGTTTTTATGCCGTGTAATAATGGGGAATATGGAGCATCTTCGTGGTGATAAAGCGCAATTCTTTTCTGGTGGAGAAGAATACGACAATGGAGTTGATGATGTCGAGAACCCGAAGAATTACATAGTCTGGAACATCAATATGAACACTCATATCTTTCCAGAGTTTGTTGTTAGGTTCAAGCTGTCTGTTCCCCCCAATGCTGAAGGTGATTAGTTTGTTTCTTTTTTGTTCCTCACATATAAAATTTCCCACATTCAAATCAACTGATGACGCATTGAAAGGGACACAGCTTAGAGATCTGGCTGAAGCTCAGGTCTCAACCGATAAATTTAGATAAAAAAGGGTCCTTATGTGATGATAAACCTAACGACCTCCGGTGTTATAACACATTTGGGTTTCAAGAGACACGTCTCTGATTCATCATCCGGGGGTCGGATGAGATATCCACGCCTTAATGGGTATTTCGATCCATCAAATTCTGTTTTGTGTAGTATTAGAAGTCGATGACATACACTGGTTTCTGCAGGGAATTTGATTGCTAAGCGTGATAACTCGGGGGTCACTTTGGAAGGACCTAAGGATCTTCCTCCGCAGTTAGAGGGAAACGTGAGTTTGGTTATGTAGTTTTTCTTTGTATAATCTCTCTATAGTAAGAGAGGGATTCAACAACGATACTTTTGTTGTGTGTTTTTAAAAAAGCAGGGAGCTGGAGGTTCAGGGAGCGCAAATAGTGTCGGTTCAAGCACTACTACACCCAAATCTCCATGGATGCCTTTTCCAACTTTGTTTGCAGCAATCTCACATAAGGTTGCAGAGAAGGACATGTCGTTGATCATTGCTGACTATCAACAACTGAGGGTATAGTAAAAACTGATTCTGAGAGTTTGCTATGTATATATGATTTTGATAATTGCATGAGCTGAAATATTTAAGAAATCTGTTCTGCAGGAAAAGAAGATGACGAGAGCAGATTTTGTGAGGAAACTGAGGGTGATTGTAGGAGATAATCTGCTTAGGTCCACCATAACAACGCTTCAAAACCAGGTAAGTTAGTAGTAGAGATCTCGTGAATGGTAAGTTTACAATATAATGTTTACAAGATGCTCACAAAACGTTTTTTGTTTGACACCAGCCAAAGTTGGGGAAAGAGATTCCTGGAAGCATCAGAGACCATGAAGAAGGTGCAGGTGGGTTGTAAGTAAAAAAAAGAGGATGATGACGAATATCAAAAGGAAGCTGCTTTCTAATCTACCCGCCTTTGTGGTTCTCCTTTTGACTTTTTCTAATTTTAGGCTTTTGGTTTTGGGGTCTCTGTCGTGGGTAGGGCTTAATGTGTCGACTTTTCTGTCGTGAACAAGCGTATTATATAAGACAGTGATGTCGTTGGGTCTTTGTTTTTCTTTAGCTGCAAACATTGTTGTGGAAGTCTTTGAATTGACTAAAGTTTGGTCGTTGAGTAGTATCGCGTGAAACTTCTCTTCACTATTTCACCTTTTTCGTTCGTTGCAAAATTAAAACGTGCTGCTGAATGAGTTAAGAATTTTACTTCCTGACGAAATGATTCTGTAATATTGGGGAGCTTTTGGATGAAGACGGTTACCAAACTCGCTACTGCTGGTCTCCTTTTACATTCTATTCTAGTCCTAGAGGCCAATCAAGATAGTGTGATACCACGAGAAGCTTGGCCTCTATCGATGAGACGCCAGCAGATATCTCGATATTCTGAGGTCCAATCAGATTTTAAAGAAACAAGACCAGTTTCTGTGTAGTGATGGAATTGGTCAGTTTATGATCTCTTTCTTTGTTTGGCACCGACATGGAATCTGATCTGAGTTGTTCACCCAAAAGAACAATGGTTCCGACTGGTTTCTTTTCACGATTATATCCTGAAGGATTCTTTATATCTTTGTTTTGTGAGGTCGTTACAATAAGCTTTAATCAATGCCCAAACAAAAGAGCAACAGTCGAAAACTCAAGGGGCCAAATCTTGCATAAGACAAGAGGCTTAGCAGGAAAGGGACCATGTTATCTTCCACAGTGTCTTCACACGGTAAGGTCACCTTTATAAGATTCATGGCCTATCATCGACAACCACAGCTATACCTTTATCTTGTTGGGCTCCGACCAGGGAATTTGGCGCAAATCCAAGCCCAACGCTCTATATGCTAGTGAAGCTAAGCATTCTCCTCTAGACCAGATCATGAGACTCCAATGCATGAGTGGACTATGAGAGCGACCATCCACAGTAGCAAAGCCAGTAGACAGGAAGTTCCGACCTACTCGTGAAAAGTCTCGATCGACTTCTGGACTTCTCCCAGTTTGGCTTGTGAGGTACTTTGTAGTATTCTAGGAAATGTCTTGACTGATTTTTATATATATCATGTTATTGAATGTATTTCGTCGATTATAGACTTTATAGTGACCTCATTTGGTGACGAGACAAAGTCATTGGCTTATAAAAGATATTAAAGTTCGCATAAATTTGTGTTCCTCTGTGCTGTTACGAAAACATATATGGCTACATCAGAGTTAGATCAACATCACGTTTGAAACGAAAGAGCAACATAGCTAGAGAGCATATAGTCTAATAGATTGCAGTAGCCGACCGAACATATCCAATACAAGTTGAAACTATGGAGACAGTTTTATTGGTTGGATCTGGGCTGGGCCTGAGCCTGGGAATGAAGGTACTTTTAAAATATTATTTTGGGAAATTTTCGTCAAATAATATATTTTTTAGAGAAAAAAAACTAATCAAAGAATACTACAAAAGAAACGTTGATTAATAATATGAAAATTGACAATTCGTTTTGTTTGTTTCCAACAAATTGTCAATTCTTATGTATGATTTAGGAATTTTTGTCTGTGCAAAAAAGAAAAAAAAAAAAAAAAAAAAAAAAAGGAAGAAAGGGATACAGTGACAGGACTGTGAAAGAGCTCTCAATAAATGACAAAACGAATTGGTGGGGGAAGGAAGGAAGGAGGAGGAATAGTCGTTGATAAGAAGAGAAGGTCCCCAAGAGGTGGTGGTGGTACTCTGTGACAGTAAATTTTCGTGTTTTTATTGACCAAATCCCTTTGACACGTCACTTCTTTCGCCACCGTCTGACATTTCCCCCAACACCTCTCTCTTTTTTTCTGGTCCTTTTGACTCTTTTTTTCTTATTATTATTTTGAGTATGATGACACTGAAAAACATTCTTAACTACATACACATGGTATCGGATTTTATCTCATAATTTATGTGACAAGTAAAATTTATTTAAGTTGCGTTTTTAAAAACAAACTAATCTTTGTTCTAAAATATGGATACGTTACATTCTCTTTCTATATAACTGTTTTGTTATATGTTTTCTATTGCATGTGATTTAATTTATGTCAAGCCTGTTGATCATAAGAAATAGGAGAAAAATAAATGTTGAATTGTTATAGTTGCTGTTATAGATTATTCTGTTCTTCAAATTGTTACAATTTTATCTAGTGGGTGTCTTTAATGCACTAGAAATGTTTGTTTTTCTTTGTATTTCAATTTTAATTTGGATATAGAAAATCCGAGATTTATATATAAGTAAGAGAACTGTTGATGTATTTTTTAGTCTTTATATATATATCTATAATGTATAATGTATGTATTGTACAAGAGAGTATATTTGTAGGTATGTAATTTGTCTGTATATTTATTTATTACGGGAAGGGAGAGAGAAAAGAGGGGAGGCGTTGGTTCCCGCGAGAATTTCGCCTTATTATCCGTTGTCCTCTTTGAGAATAATTTATTTTTTTTGTCTTTCTCCATTTTTTTCTTTTTCAATTATTCACAAAAATTCCACCTAAATTTATCATCACATTAATTATATAGCATTGTCTCTATATCTCAAAGTATTGAAAAATTGAATTAATTATGAATATTTCAATATATATATATATATATTTATATATAAACCATAGTTTCATGAAATCTTTTCACACATTTGACGTTTGAATTAACGTTGAGAGGACCCACGACCACAGCTTCTTCTCCTCCCCATGCAAAAAAGCTCCTCGAGCTACTCAATTAAACACTGCAAAACTTCATCAAATACTAGTCTCTTCCTTTGCTCTCTTTTCACCTTTTTTTTTTGTTTTGCATCTCTTATAATTGTTATATACTGTATATACTAACATATTATTATACATGTGTCTGACTATATAAAGATTGATATTGTATCTGTATATAGCACGACATTTTCAGAAATGTAAACTCATATATAGTCTTTCTTTGGTTAATGGAATGAGCATTTTAATTAATAAAACTTTCTTGTCTTTTGTAAGGACTTATAAACTTTTTGAAAAATGAAAAAAAAAAAAAAAAAAAGGAATAAGAAAGAAAGAGAGAGAGAGAGAGAGAGATGATGTCTCATGAAGGTGAAAACAAGGAAGGAGCGTAAACTTTACTGGTCACTTTCTTGTTGATCAGTATAACATCTTCGCAACATTTGGCAATATCTCTCATCTGACGGCTTGCAGAGCAGCAGAGACCTAACCCAACAATCGTATCGTCGAGACTACGACACGTGGATGAGAGAGCTTCTGTACGAAAAGATCCAAAGATTGAAATGATAATGTAATGATGGTTTAATAATTTATATACTTTTTGACATTCTGTGGACTTCGTGCTCTTCTCTGTTCGTACAACAGACAGTAAATTACTATCCAGCAGTGTTTCAGTCTTTGCCTCAAACCGCACAGAGAAAGTGAGAGAGTGACAGAAGCCATCTTTTAAGCTTTATAATTATACTCCCATTATATACTATAATATATATAAATATATGATAATGTTTATTTTTTCTTTTAATTTAGTGCGCGAATATGAATAGGTCATGTAACAATTTTACTTATACCACGAGGAATAGAAAAGTTTATTTACATTTTAAGTAAATATGGTTTACATCATTTCCAATTTCCAATAGTACTCTATTTTTGCATTTATAATAGAGGAATTCTATTATAGAGGTAAGTTAAGATAAGTTTTACTCCAATCCACCTTTATTCTCACATCTATAATAGAGATTGCTATTTTTTCTTTTATTTAGAGGAACCATATTTTTTTAAAAGGTTCCTTTATAAATAAAGGAAAAAATAGCAATCTCTATTTTAGAGATGAGAATACAGGTGGTTGGAGTAAAACTCACCCCAATTATAAAATTCTTCTATTATAGAGGAAAAAATAGGGAAAACCATTGGAGATGGCCATAGTCATCTTTCTACCTATTTAAGGGAGATGATTTCGATTTTTAAGCAACAATGTGTCATGCTTGCTAAGCTAGTCATTGGAGTTGCTAAATATAGTTGCAAACTTCATTTTTCGTCTCAAAAGTACAATTTTAAATTTTTGTAGTATTACCCTATTTTATTTTATTTTTTATTTGTATGATTAAAGTAGTAATAATTTAAGAAGAAAGTCAATCAATTTGGGGGTAGCCCAAGGAGAAAGGACAGATGAAAGACTTTTGAGCTAGAGAGAGAAAGAAAGTAAGACCAATTGTTCTCTTTTCCCCATAATTCTCCTTCTGATTCTTATGGATCTACTAATTGTGCCATCCCTCTTTATGTCATATTATCACAAGATCATTCATCATCATCTAGCACCAACAACTTTAAACTTGTCTCTACATGTCAAAAACAAACTATTAAAAACAAAAACCAATCAAACTTTGTGTGTTGACAATAAGATCTATTTAGCTAATTTATCAAACTGAAATTGGTTAGATTTACATTGTAGGGGTATGAAATAGTATAACTTTGTTTGCAAAATATGTGATAGCATTTAATAGTTTGGATGAGTGGGTGGGTGTATGTTGCAATTATTGGTGAATGTACCTTTTGCGTGCCTTTTATATTCCGTTTTGCTTTCAAAACTTGAAAACAATAATAAATAAAAGTATAAACTTTTAAAATTGTAAGGTTTGGGATGTTTCGCGTTGCACGTGACAAGACAATGACACAAGGCCGTGTTTCAATTGTCAAATGCGACTACCCATACAATGTGAAGACAACCATACTTTCAATTGTCAATTCTTAGATTTTTCCTCAAGAATTTGGATGATTTTGATATATAATATATGTTTATTTATTTGATAAATAGATGGTTGATATCAAATGTTGATTTGAATATTTTTAATATTGGGAGGCCTTTCGGTTTTATATTAGAGGGTATATAGTAAACTATTCGTGGCCACAGAGAAATTGGATGAGTCTCTCAATCTATTATTTGGTTTATGAATAGTTTTTTAGATAATTTATTGGTAGACGAACTTAATTGCCCCATGATTAATAAATCGTATACAAGAACTAAAGTTTGTTTTCGGTCACATTACGATTTTGGTTAATATATATTTTCAGTTATTATATATGTAAATCAAAAGAGAAGTTACGAGAAAGAAATAAAGAGAAGTTATAATATATAAATCAATTTGTACGGAGATGTTCCGTTGATGTGATTTACGTGAAGTTTTGTTGGTAACTCATGTATCTAGAACTTAATAAAATGTTTTTATTCTTAGGTTCATTTAACTTTTTATAAACCACATAACAGAAAAGATTTTAATTAACATAAAACCACTCGTTCATTAATCATATTGATCATAAGGTTCAAGTACCATGTTTTTATAAAACATATTAATCGGTATCCTAACTCCGCCAAGATCCATTGGAACAACGACTAAGTCTAGATGCTTTCTTAGTCTATTAGTTTGGGTTTGACATGATCAATTATCCGGTCCAGATACATAAATATTCAATCAGTTCAATCGTCCAACTACGTTGAGATGCTAATTATAAACTCACCACACTCATCTAGCTGTTCATCTATTTCGTTAAGCTCATACAAATTGTTCAACTTTACCATTTGATCCCATTCCAAATCACTCTGGTCGGCTATTTAACTCTAAAAGATCAAATCTCATGATCTCATGATCATAAATCTATACCTCGATAATTAATATAATCATAATTTAGGCTCCAATGTGGATCATCTTGTATATCATGTTAATGACATAACTGAGTAACCAATTTGATAATGGCTTAGCCTCTAATTTTGATCACTTGTTATGTCATCAACTTGATATTGGCTTAGGTAATGTGATTATCTTTTGTTATGTTGCCACTCACCCATCCATATCAAAAAATTTCATTGATGACTTGTTCTTCGATCATCCATGTGATCTAAACTAAATTATTTGATCTATCACTCAGATTTTCCTAATTAGTATAAGATTCAATTCAACCAGCTTGTGAAAAAAAAAAAAAAACATTAATTAGTTTAACTGATGTTAATCATTTTTTTTCGGGGTCGTTTAGCCCAAAACTTGTTTTTCAATTAAATCATTATTCGATTATTCTTTGACTATGTCCTTATTTCAAAACAAACTAACCCGATGTCTCCATTGCTGGATATAGATGTTAAACATTCTTTGTTTTGTTTGTATGAAAACATAATTTTCTTTGTTTACTTATTTTTGTTGAAAATCACTACTTACTCTATATTTTTTTTTATTGTTCTTTTAACTAAAGAAATACTCTTTAATCCTTGTAATTTTTTTAGTTAATATAAAAAGAGAAAAACTTATTACTAGTCGAAAAGTCTAGAGTTGAAGTCGTTATATTTTCTAATACTTGTGGGTTTGAAAAAATATAAAAATTAGATACGAATTGCATTATATATATTTAACTTTAATTTGAAATCAATCATAGATTTGTTTTGCCAATATCCGTATTCAAATTACAATTACACATATTAAAATTTATTTCAGTTATGAATATTTAACAAACATCATTTCATCAACTCAAATCAAATCCATGACAAAATCAATTTGGCAGCAATTAATTTATCTCAATATTTTAGTTATTTTGGTCTGTCGGATGGATAGCAATCGTCATGCTTCGTATAATTCAGTGTGCTCGAGTGTTGACGACTAAGGAAACATCAAAATCTTAAGTGAAAGCAATGAACTAAACATTCGTTGGTGGGCATCTATCTACCTTATACGTTTGAATTATTATTATTTTTTTTCTCTCTTTTACGCCTTTTACTTTTTCCTTATGATATATTCAATGGACTTTAGTGATACATCGTCATGTATAGTAAATACACTCCAAGAACAAGTTCCAATATTAATAATATTTGGTACCTAAAAACATATATACGAGATATTTTTCTTTACTTTTAACGAGAATAAAGAGATATTCTTTGCTTTAATGTATAAGTTAATTATCTTTTCCAAAAGCTTATGGTGATAGACAGTTCATATGCTTTATACCCACTCTAAAACCTTAAGGCCAATCTAAAGGTAATCACTAATCATATATTAACCAAACTCACGTCCATTTTTTTCTTAGCAAAATAAATGAACTTTTATATGTAGAAAAAATGATAAATATTCTTCTTACAACTTTACCCATTCTCCTTTAATTTGTTTGCTTTCTTTCATTCATGTCCTCTTTTGTCCTTCTTTTAAACCTTTTTCTCTCTTTACTTTTTCTGCTTTTTCTCTTTTATGTCTTTTCTTTTTTACTCTATTATTATTCTTTATATAGATTTCTATATATCTTTATTATCGGAATTGTAGAATAATAAAAATAAATGTTCAACCAAAGAAACAGAACATTTATTGTGCCTCTAGTGGTTGATTCTTTACTAGCTCTTCTCAATAGAGAAGGAAAAAGAACAGTGTTTGTCAACCTTCCAAGAGGACACTGAGATTTGAGCTTTAAAAAAAATTTATTCAATTGATATGAATATCGAACTAGTCATTAGCCAAAATAGAAGTTAATTTGATACTAATTAATTACTAGCTAGCTAAACAATAAATTTAGTGAGATCGACCCAAAGTAAACTCAAGATTTGGCTTGAATGGACTTGTTCCCGAGATGCTTGATGAGCTCATCTCTTCTGATGATATTCTTTCATAACTTGAACACTTTCCATCTATTTCCTTCTGTTCCAATTTTAAAAAAAACATTCATCACAATTAGCTAAATCTTCCATTGTGTAAAATATATGCTTTGCATTATTATATGAATGATCATCATGTAAATGTAAATAATTTATCACTAGTTTATAAAGTGCAGAAACTCATGCAACACTAAGTAAAGATAATCTTAACATTTCACTAGCGGTTCCACTAATTAAGAAATTAGTTTCTAAGATATAAGCTTACCCTAATTATTTTCCTAAGGACTAGTGTGTGACATTGACACAATTATAGACTCTCATTCTTTCTTATTGTTCAATGGAAGCTGCCGTGGTTTTTGCTTTTGCCCATATTAGCCTATAAGACAAACTTAGATAACCGCACCTCAAGGCATAAGCTTTCACAAGTCACAATATATGCGTGTCAAAGGTCAAAACAAAAAATCTCATCATGGTCAATGTCAACATGGTTAGGTTTTCTTTATTTTTTTTTCCTAATAAATGTCTAAATAGCGAAAATACCCTTTACTTTTGAAAATTCCTAAAGCAAGCTTTAATGAAAGCCCTTTTTGTGGCACCCCTTTTTATGTTTTCGGGTGACTTAGCAATGAAAAGAAATGGACAATGCATAGATAAATTGATATGTAGTACAATACATATACTATACACACACATTTTTCGTATACATAGTTATACGTTGCAGAAAGAGATGTATCGTACCTCAGAAGGTAGCATAATTTCTGCAACATTATCGATTAGCTTCCCATGCAAACGTGCTTCTCTGCAAAAGCCAACAAAAGCTTGTTATATGTGATATTCGCTTTATAGAAATGAATAAATAAAAATGAAAGAATCAAAGAAATAAACAAAAAGATGAAGAAAGTGAAAAAGGAAGATATGAAATTACAAGACGAAAGAAAACAAAGCGTCTTTCTTTTGGTAATAACAAATTAAAGTTGTTTTAATCTCTGTCGACTGGCATGGCTGTTTGTTTAACGTAAGCAAAATTTAGAACGTTGTAATATTATATTCTGACATATATATCTTACTTTATTTTTAGTATAAAGTTGAGAAATCAATCTTTTCCTCCAACCCATGTGTTTGCCCATTTGTTCATGTGTAAACCATTCTAAAAGAGCTTTAATTCCCCTAAATATATATCTCGAATTAATTTGATATATATATATATATATCTATGTGTGTATTCTTGTGAGTTGTGACTGTGGAGTGAGAGCGAACAACACATGATGATTAACCCATCATGTGTTTTGTCTCAACGCCAATCCGTTGGGTTTGTGGCTGAGAAAAGAGACAAAACAGGACTACAAAGCTGAAACATAAAACCTAACCCAATTCTTAACTACACTTATATTATATAAAAATATATAAAAGCATGCAACATGTACATGCTTGAGCGAGACTTCACGTTACATATAGTTATTAACGATGGAATAATCATCTATATCTAGGCATGAATGTATGTGTAAAGATAGACCGTATATGCACGTACCCGGAAGAATTGGTCCATAGGCCATTTCCTTTCTCTAGAGGATTCGTCAATTCCTCACTATCTCTAGATTTTCGATTCATATCGAACATCCAATCGTCTGAGTTATTATCTCCTGACGATCCATTTTCATAGACATCAGATTGTCCTAAATAACATATAGAAGAAAACAAACAATTAGGGTTTCTATCAGAATCATACAATTTCATTATTAAACCATATATATCCAAAAATTTCACCGCAAAAGAATCTGAATTATTTCCCTAACACTAACCTGACGAAGCTGCTGCTTTGTCGGTTGTCTTCACTGTTCTGTACATCTGATAATATTTTTTAAAAATGTGCATCAAAAATATAATTAAGAAAACGCATGTACACTGTACAGTATTAGTCAGCAGTATTAGAATTTCGATTAATAAGTCAAAAAAGCAAAACTCTTAGATCCGTATATATATAGATGCATGTATCGAATTATATGGCAAAGGAAGAAGAGACCAAAGTAAGGAGACCAATGTACTGTTGTCTTCCGACACAGTTGAATAGTACCAACCAATTTTCAAAATAAGAAACATATATATACGCATACAATTATATTCTACTAGTATATATATGTGCACAGACACATTGGAATAATTTAGAAAAAAAATGGAACTGTTCGGAACAGAAGCATTAATTGACATTATTAATGAAGTTTGCGATTTTCATGTACCCATGCATGAATTTATGTGTCTAACCATGGTTAAAATCTAGCCCATTAAACATATGGAGAAGTGGAACCATGGTTAAGTTAGATGAACCTTCTCTCTCTCTCTCTCTCTCTCTCACCGTGACTGTGTGTAAGACCAAAACCAATTCATCATTAAGAAATGATGGTGTTTCTTGTACTCTCCCTTTCTGATTTTTCTATTTTCATTATTATTAAAATTACTTTTTTCCTACCGATATATTCTTATTACTTAGAATTTATCCATAATTAGATTGTCCTAAGAATTATCCCTAATAAGAAACTAGACTTGTGAGCTATAGTATCATAATATATATATATATATATATATATATATACATTACAAAATAAATCCAATCATACTTAATTCGAATACGATAAAATGTGTAAAACTAAATGATTATGTAGAAACAAAGTCCAAATGTTGGTGTATAACCCAAGAAAAATGGATGATAAGAAACCACAATGTACTACTAATGTTTTTCTTGAAAATTAGCACAATCACTTACGTAATTTCTCATCTCTCAATTTCTCTCTCTAACTTTCTATTCTATGTGTGTCAGTAATAGTAATATTGAGTAATTTTTGGTTTACTTGTAACAGGACAAGTTTATTCTTCCAAGACGAAATTTTATTTTTTAAAAACTTGCAAAAAGAAGACTGTCGATCAAGGACCATGAAATTTTTATTTATAATATAAATGTATGGAATGTTTAAATGCATTTTTCTTTTGTCTTAACTCAAGCAAGGGCTGCATTATTGGTGGGCGAAATTGGATTTAATTAAGATAAGAATAAAAAAGGAAGGATCAGAAGAAAACAAGATTCGATCTGTTCTGACTCGAGTGGAACTCTGATTTAAGGAAGTCACCGAGTCAAATGCATCGATACCCGAGAAGATTATTACACTATTAACTAATAACTTTTTTTCTTTTTTTCATCCCAATTAATTATATATCAATCATAGAAATTACTATCTATACTATTAATTAATTTACCTGTAAATGGGACTTAACATGAGCCAAGGTGAGATCTTTGACATCCATGAGCTCAAGAACTGATTTAGGTGTTGCTCCTAATTAACAAGTGAATAAAACAAGAACTCATTAAACTTTTATTAAAAGGGTAATTAAGAAATGAGAAAGAGATAAGCCTTAAGGTAAAAGGAACATACTTTCATGGCCACCGAGTAACTCAACGGCGTGAACGAACCGGGCATGGAGAGTGGTGGTCCATCGCATCCGAGGAGCTCTCATGCTTCTCTTAGCCGGGAATCTTGGCATGAATCTCGCTCTGTTCAGAGTCTGGTGATGATGATGATGATTGTAGTAATTAGGGTTTGTAATCAAACCGGAGTTACTTACGCTACTAGTATTAAAGCTATTGTTGTTTCCGGTAAGAGACGGTGGAGAAGGGGAGGAAGAAGGAATTAGAGAGGACGGATCGAAAGGGAAACATGGCGGCGGCTGACGGTGATGATGATGAGGAGGAGGGTTGTGGTAAAGTGGGATTCCTCTGATTGGTCTCAAGTGAGTATTAAGGTCGTGAGCAAGAAACCCTTGTAAGTGTTGTTGTTGCTGTTGTGTCGGAAATTGGAAAGAGGTCAAGATGTTAGAGCCGTTGCAATTAGGGACAAGGTGAGGCTGGTGATGTTGATGTTGTTGTTGTTGATGATGAGAGTTGTTAGAGAGCGAGAGGTCTTGGAATGGATGATTGGTTGGCTTTGAGCTGGAATTAGAGACGAGAGTAGATGTTCTTGAATCGAGAGCTCTTCTCCAAAACCCTAAATCGAGTTCCTCATGATCTTCTTGATCTGATGTTGATCTTCTTCTCTGCCATGTGGATGATGGTTTGCTGTTTGGAGGACTTATCTGTAAGGATAAATCGGGCTGAGCAGGAAACAGCTCCATGAAAGAGACCTTTAAAAACTTATTATATTATTCTTCTTGAATAGATTCTTCAGTCGGTTTCCAGAGATGAACCCTAGTTCTTGTTCGCTTGAATTAAAGACAAAGAAAATAATAAAAAGAGAGCTATCCTAATTTTTGTATATTGTGGGAAAGGGAGGAAAAAGAAAAGGGGTATTAAGGATTTGAGGAAGAGAGTTCTGGGTTTTGTTGAGAATGTTGTTTCTCTATAGTTGGGAGGTTAAGCAGATTTTGCAAAGATTTTTGAGAGATATAGAGAGAGAAAAATCAATGACAAGGTAGTATGTAGTGAATGGTTTGTTTCTTTTGTGTGAAGTATATGTGAGAAAATGACACTTGAGTGTGTGTATGAGAGAGAGGAGAGAGAAAGGTGTTTGTGTGGACATGGGGGGCTAGAGGAACTTAGGTTAAGAAAGGGGAAGAAAAGCAAAGAGATAAAGAAATTGGAAAAAGAAAAAGAAATTAAAAAAAAAAACAAAAGTGGTAAATGGTAAATAAGGCTTTCTTTTTTCTTTCTTTCTTTGCACTCTTTTCTTTTCTTTGGAGCAGAAAAGTAAATCCTTTATTTTTGTTTTAAACCATTTTTATTGTTCTTTTCTTAATCTACATTCCACCTTTTATTTTATTTTTCATCTTTTTACTCCTTTTTTTTTTTTTTGCTTCCCCAAAAACAATAAACTTTTGAAGTGAAATTTTCGAAAATATATAGCTAGCTAGGTCTTATAGTTAATGGAATGATATATGATTCTTTGATTTCTCTCAACATTTTTTCTAGCGATGGCCTTAATAAGTTGGATATAAAGTTTATCAAATCAGTTATGTCATAACTTAATTTGCGTTGAAATAATATGGTGGGATGAGAAAAAAAGTCTATATGACATACGGAATTTAAAGGAAAAAAATGTTCATTTTGTAGAATAAAGTGATTTCATAGGAAAAAATCCTTGGAATGACTTTTTCTAAACATAAACTAACTAAAATATTCATCACATGAAGAAGAATAGAAAGGTGATTTTATCAATCTTTAGCATCCCACACGCTCTCTCTATCCTTTGCTTTTAACTGAAACCCAAGGTTGATTTCTCCTTTTTACAAACCCTATATTCATTCCAAAAAGAAGAATAAAATTAAAATATTAAAAGCTTAAAATCACAAATGAAAAAGGAAGAACAAAGAAAAAGATGAAAAGAGAGAGTGAGAAAAAGGAAAAAAAAGAGGAACAAAACAAAGTTTGCTTATTTTAGCTTGTATGACTCTCTCTTTCACATGATTATCACTTTTCTCTTCTCCCCATGTTTTTTTCCCTTTCATTTGTAAATTATACCTTAATGATTAAAACCCTTACCACATGTTTTTTTGAATAATCTGTTTTCTCACAGTGATGTTTCAAATCAAGTCCAACATAAACCCCTGAGACTTCACTTATAGCAATTGCTATTGTGAATATCACAATGAACGATGGTGACCTATATGAATTATTAACTGATTCCGAAATTATCTTTATGTGAGTACTAGATGATTAAAAAAAAAGCTTTCTTGTTTGACACCATTTTGGAAAAAAATTAAAACTAACCATGCAGACTAAGTTGATATTCGAATTTCAAAATTGATTAGCAGAAATTAGTATATTGCTAATAAAAAATAATAGTGTCGTACAAAATCATGTCTAAGTAGTTTCAAACCTTCCCAATACAGCCAGCTCGAGTCAATCAAGTTGGGGATAACATTGTAATTTACAATGTCGGATTTACTATGCGAACAATATTGTGTGGTTTGTCAAAAGGACAATCGAAATATTAAAAAGAAAAAAGCCCAAACCCAATCAAATGCCTCATTTTAAACAAATATTTTTAGCTATGGTGATTTACAAAAATTAAGAAGAAGACAATAATCACATCACTCACTACTTAGAATAGAAGAGAAGGGTTCATTGAATAATAAAATTTGAATGGTTCAATATTTGATTGACTCTAAAATCTTGTCGAAATATGATTTGAAGGATACCTGCAAATTAATTACGAGATATTAAAATAAAAGATGTGTTCAGTATATTAAAACCATACTATATTAAATCATCGTGACATAATGGTTAGTAGTGCCGATGACTTAGGCATAGAGATCGGCAAGATACCTCCATGGGGAATAGAAATCTCCATAAGAAAACGACATTTGATCTTAATTTTCTTGAAATTCCCAAACATGTTTCTGTAGCTGATTTTGATATTTTGATTAATCACAACTACTAGTATATTATAGCACAATAAGCAGCATTCTACATTAATGACACAACTATTAAACTCTTACTAGTATTAGATTCTTGAGTTTTTCGTAAGGTTCCCAATAAACCCAAAAATACCGGTGTACTTAATATCGAATCATTCTTAATGTTTATATTATTTGAACCATGTTAGATTATACTCTCTCCGTTTCAAATATAAGATATATAAGATGTTTTGAATGAAAGCACGCAGATTAAAAAATAACTACTTTAAAAAAGTTTAATCAATCATAAACAAGACTGCATAAAATAAATAATATAAAAATATAAAAATTATCTAAAAGTTATCTAAAAAGTTGAAAACATCTTATATTATGAAACAAAAAAAAACCTCTAAAACATCCTATGAAACGGAGGGAGTATAAGAAATTTGGGATGATTTTTTTTTCTGTTACAAAGATTATAATATCTGAGTAATAAGTTCGTCTGTTATGTTATGAATGTAAAATTAAAATAACATAGCTTTCTTATTTTTTATTTTTACATCATTGCAAGGTTCATAGTATTTGAAAGCAAATAGAGAGATAATAAAAAGAGTTAAATAGAATGTCCAACTCGCACAACATTAAATGTGGTAAAAGAACCTCACTCAATTTTAAAATTATAAACCCATTAATGGTAGCAGCAACCATTACGGAGCATCAAATTTTTGTAATAATAAACTTTACCGTATGATTATACACGTAAACAAATATGTAGGAGTATTACATAAATATATAGGTAGTTAGGTACGGTTTTGGCTATTGAATGGTCAATGAGGCAATTAGAACAGTAGAACCTCCATAAATTAATATTCTTTAAATTAATACTCGCTATAAATTAATAAATTTTTCCAGTCCCAATTTGGGCCAGTGTAAAAAATGGCACATTTCAATAAAATAATAAGAGAATATTTTTTTTGGAAATTCTATGTTAAAATATGATCCCATCAATATTATAAATTAATAATCATATAAACTAATATATATATATATATATATATATATCTAAGAAAATCTAGTGAACTATGATTCTATTGTTGTTTGTCTATTCTTGAATTTGCATTCTTGTTGGAGTTCATCTCTAATTTTTTTATTATTGTATTTTCAAATCGCATCCATAAATTGTGAAGAGTCATAGATGCAATAATTGCTTATTTAGTAATTGGTTTTAAAGGTACTGTAATATCTTCTGCGACTTCATCATTACCATGAAGGATAGTAGTAACAATTTTTTCTAAACTCTAAAATTCTAACATTTCTCATTTTTACCTAGATAATCTATTAAACAATTGACATTCATTCTATTACGATAACCAAGATTATAAATTAAGAAAATTCTTTAAAAATGTGAATGATAAAAAAGTATCTTATTTGTAATACAAAAATTTTCAATATGAAAATGAGAAAATCTCTTCATAAATTAATAATTATTAATTTATCGATAAATTAATAATTATTAATTTATCGATAAATTAATAAAATTTTATGGTCCCGACATTATTAATTTATAGAGGTTTCACTGTAGTGAATTCTAATAATAAAACACACATGCTTTGAGGATATGCGTACATGCCTAGGTATTTGTGTGTAAAATATAATTTTCTAAAAACGAAAAAATATATATATGAACTACTTATCTAAAAATACATAAATGAATATTAATTTATATAAATACGAGTCCAAAAGAAATACGTAAAACAAATACTAGTCCAAAATAAAATAGTTAAGTTTGTTAGACTTGTATAATAGCAAAATTTTAAAATATATAAAATATATTTACATATCTATGTTTACATGATAAATATAAATATAAAAGTAAAAAAATTTGGGAAATAAATACAGAATAAATTCATCACTAAGTGTAATATTACGAATATATCTAAAAGTAATAAGTTTTGAAAAAAAAGTATACTTTATATTGTACTAGATAAGGGCACATCGTGCGGGCTTTAAAATTGTTGAAGAAAATAAATCCAAAATCTTAAACAATTTAAAAAAAAATAAAAAGAAATTGTATTTCCTGAAGTAAATATTAAAATAATTTTAGTTAGAGAAAAAATCATATTTGTATTTAACTTTATACATTTATTTATATTTTTATATTTTTAATATATTATAACAATTATTACAATAATCTAAAGCTAAATTATATCCCACCAAAATTTTTGTCAAATATTCATCATTACAAATATTATTATTGTCAAATTTCAAAAACGTTTCACAACTTATTACAAAATATTTTACATACAAAGAATTCATCAAAGCAACATATAATTAGTAGCCACATACAATTACGGTATGTTTTAATGTTCTTTATCACCACCTATAAAATGTCTTTTAAACAAATTAAACAACTTTTATATTGCTTTACTTTCATTATGGCATGATTATAGTTCTTATAATTATTAAAATTGTTTTGTGACATAGTTTCTTTAACCATGAATTTTTTAACTCCAAAAATATTTTGGATGAACAACTGGTGAAAATTATTTACTCGATTACAATGATTTTATGACCAACCCAATAAAAATTGAGAAATTGAAACAAAGTTAATATAACATAATAAAAAAAAAATTGAAAATTATAATCATGATAGTATATATAAGTCTTAGATAATTCAAATATATAAAATAGAAACTTTATAAACAATCCAAAACATGACATATGTCATAATCACGTTAAAGGATCGATAACATATTTACTCCTCAGAAGTATCACATTGTACCAAAACTATTTAGAACTATGACCTCGTCTCAAATATTTTTGAATAGTAAGTTCTCAACTTATTTCTACCTGAATCAAAAGTTCTTATATTATATATCTGGGTTTAAACAGTACTGGAATCATTGACATTATCTAGAAGAGAAAACTCTAGATTTCGATCAGAAACATCAACCACCGACTAATCTTCAAAACTTATAATGCTACTAACTATATAATCACTTTTGGAACCTCCATCAGCGTTTCCATCCTCGATTAATTTGGCGGGCTTTATATATTTTAATTGCATTTTATTACATCTGATAGCTTCCACTGAAGAACCCGCATAAATGAAAGACTCACAATAGATCAGCAAAATTATATAAAAAAAAAATCAAACATCAAAGCTTTCGATATAAACATGTAAATTTTATGTAGATATTTTGTTATTTTTTTTAGATTTGTTATTCACTATTTATTGATTAATAATAACATACATGCTTAATGAATTATTTTTTTGTTTATACATGTCAAAATCTAATTGAGAAAACATGTATAATATAATTATCGTACAATGGAATATATATTAGTTTTCTTAATTTTTCTTTTTGATTTAATATTTTTTATATATATCTAAAAATGTAAATTTTATGTAGAAATAATGTTATTATCTTAATTAGCTGTTTTGAAAATAATAAATTTTCGACACATGTCAAGATCTCATTAGTATACTTGACACGTGTCACAATCCTGTTAATGGCTAACTTTGAAAACCCAACTTTATATAATAAGATTCTTTTTCTTTTAGGATTAGGCCAAGAATTAATATAACATAGGGTTGTTTTGTATCCTACTATATTAATTGGAAAGTACAAATATGAAACTAAAATTAAAATGTGTAAAAAATTACATTCAATTGCCATTAGAAAATTTTAAATAAGATTAATTAATTAATTAAAAAAATATATAATTAATCAAAAACGAAAATTGGGGACACATAAAATAAAATAAATTGTAGAAAAGTAAAAAAAAATCTATTAGAATAAAAACTAATTTGTATTTAAAAAAAATTAACAGCTAAAATTTTAAAAATCTAATCGAATAAAATCTATCACGGGTTAAATTTTTTATCAAAAATCAAATATTAGAAAATATATAACAGTTCCATTTTAACGTCTTAGATTTTAAAAATTAATAAGTAAAAAAAAATAAAAAATATAGATATAATATCTTATCTATTTAAAAAAATTATATTTTTATTTTAACCACCGTTCTTTAGGAAAATTATACTAAGTTGAGATTTGAATATATTTAATGTTTGAAGTAGCTTATTACAGACAAGTAAGGGAAGCCACAAATTCATTGTTTTTTAAGAGGTTTTTCAGAACCTTTACTAGCTATGTATATTTAGTTACTCTTTTTACATGTTAGTTATATTTTTTTTACTTAATTCACAACTATAGCAAAGATTGCGTTTAATTGACAAAAGTTTAGACAATTTTATTCATTACATGCAAATGTTTTATTGATAGGTTTTCAATAAGCATTTTTAAAATACAAAAAAATTAATATAAAAAACTGAATTTTTAATCACAAATCTTTATAATAAATAACATAATAATCAAATAAATTATTAAAAAATTTCATAAAAAAAAGTTCAGCTCGCGGTTTTCCGCGGGTTAGTACCTAGTAAATATAATTATTGTAGAAGGAGTTCTTTAGGAACTACATGTATCTTTATTGTAACATAACAACAAAATAAATTATTAAAAAATTTCATAAAAAAAAGTTCAGTCCGCGGTTTTCCGCGGGTTAGTACCTAGTAAATATAATTATTGTAGAAGGATTTCGTTAGGAACTACATGTATCTTTATTGTAAGATTATTTTTATAATTTATTTTATGATTAGTAATTTTTTATTCTTTTCATTTTTTAAAAAGATTTGTTTTTTTTTAAATTAAAAATTTGTGTAAAAGTTGACACTTGTTATGATTTTATGAGTTAGTAACTTTTAAAATCGACACATATCACGATCTGAGTTAGTAACTTTTGAAACGATACTTTATATAATAAGATATGAGAAGTTTAGTTCATGAAATAGTCAGTTACTATGCACACGAATTTCAAACGGTGGTTCTAAATGCATGACTTCCCGAATAGGGACTTCAAGAGATTCGATTAAATCGAGCTAAGCATATAAATTAATGTGCTTCTAATTACCTCAACAATAAGAAACACAGTTTTCCGACTAAAGCAAGGGGTAATTATAGTTAAAAAAACTATCACAAGGTAACCGTCAAAAGCACACAACAATCATTTTTTTTTTGAATCCTACGGCTACGATGACTAACACGAATTTATAAAACTTGGTTCGTATAAGTTCCTAAATTTACCTCTTTTCTTTTCCAGTGAAGCGTGATTTACCTAATTATAACATCCATGTCTCAAAAATTAATCTATACTAGTATTTTTGTAACACTTTTTTCTCAAAAATAAGTTTATGGAAATATTTACTATCTCATTTAATGCTTATATTCATATCCAAACAAGTTTAGTTAACTCTCTCTACTATCATTATAACTAACCAAACACAATTAAAATATTTTAAATATTCATATATATAATGTTTCCTACAATTAATATAGATATTTAGAAGATTTATTCCAAATTAAAAAAAATTATTCTCCTATTATCTCTTTTTTATTTTAAAATTTAAATGTAGTGAATCATCATATAACATAAATTTAATAAAAAGATGTATTTTTCCTGCATATATTGTGATTTGAATTTTTTAAAACAAACATATATTACTCAATTAATATAAAAAGTGTGTGTTTTAACATACATATATAGTAAATTTTCCGTATATAGTAAATTATAAAATTTTAAGAAGCTTATAATTTATAACTGATATATAAAAACTTAATAAAAAGTTTTAAATTATGAATATTTAAACATATTAAATTTTCAAAATAATATAAACGAGTTATATTACATGACAGGTTATATGACATTACAGGATTGAACTGATAATACTAAAAAATAAATTATCATTAATATGATATTTCAATATGGGTTAAATCCTCATTTTACTATTTTAACAACACTAATATAAAATATGTCGAATCAAACTGATTTAATTAAGATTGTATTAAACAAAAATTGTTGTGCGGTATACCACAAATTATATATTAAATCACTATAATTGACAAAAGATTATATTAGCAAAATTATTATTAAAATAGTACATTAACAAATTTTTTTTAAAAAAACTTACCCCTGTATACCGCGGGTCATAATCTAGTATATATATGATTTGTGTTTATCTCCGGAATTGAAGTTGAATCGGTTTAGTATAGTTGGTTTAGGAGAAGTTGTTAATTAAACCAAGCTCAATTATATATGTGCTCATATGGTTTAATTGAGTTTTTTTATTAAACCAAAGCTAAACCAGCCTAAACCAATAGTCCTAATTTTCTCCTTTAAAAGAGAGACGAGCTGGTTGGTCATCATGTACGAGGGGGAAAGCAGAGCTGTTGTTGGTAATGACGTGAGAGGAGAAAGAGGAAGGTAGTTCCATCGTTGATGATTATATCGAGCCATTGCTATATTGTTGTTGTTTCCATCGTTACAGGATACGGTGGTGAATCTCTCACGTCGTGGAGGAGAAGTGGTTGTTCTGATCTCGTGGTTGCGTGTGTTGATGTTGTTAGACTTGTGGAACGTTAGAGGAGAGAAGACCGATGTGGTGTTGGTGTTAGAAGAAGAGGGAGATCGAGCCCTGTTGTGTTGGTTGCCCTGTCTCTAGTTAAGTCGTTACCCACGAGACTCTCGTGGTGCTGTCGTGTGTATCATCCCCTCTGGAGAGCAAATCGGTGTTGTCGAAAAGGTATCGGCTACTCCTTAACTCTTGTGTTGCTGTTGTATTTCATTGTTGTTGTTTTGTGGATGTACGTGTTGTTGTTGGAAGAGAGACGGTGAGAAAAGAGAAAGTTGTGAGTTGTGGGGTTTCGGTGAGATTATTTCTTGTGTGTCTGACAATCCGGGTCGGGTCGTTTCACAAACAAACATTACCGACGGAGAAAAACCATATCGGAAAAATACCAATCTATACATCTAAACTTTTTTTGTTTGTCAAAACACTTGATTTCATTCACACATCTAGACAGACTACACAAACTTTCTTAACATTTAATTATGCTAAACTTTTATTAGTTAAATTCGTCTATCAATTAGCATTGACAATCATATCCATCTAATTCATTAACCAATTATACATCATTTTTCTTTTTTTTTTTGGAAGAAAATTTTGTTTTAAATTGGCTTTGACACTATATCAAACACATTTGGAGCAAATATGGTTTAACATTTTCAAATATCAAAATTAAAATGCATTTTAGCTTCTTGGAAAAGAGGTTCAACCAGGGATTAACAATATACTTGTTCATCTTCTTTCTGCAAGATGATATTTTTATTATGTCATTTTTTGTTCTTTATATATTATAGAGTTCTCGTACGTTTCACAAAAAAAATTCCATTAAGCATAACCTCTTTGATGTCAAAGTTTATCACTTCAATAGCTCAAACATCTTTGTACTCAAACTCACAAATAAGTGGCTATGTTTCCAATATATGAGAGTGAAACAGGTTGTTCTAATTAACGGATGTCTTAAAAACAGTTTGGTACATAATTTTAATTAGTCTACCAATATTTCATTTCCCTTTTTACCGTGTTTTTCATAAAGCTTCTCCCGATCAAACATTTCAACAATATTCTTTGGTAAACTATTGAAGACTTTGTTACTAAAGTAGATTCTATAATCACTTATCACTATTTTTGGTACACCAAATCTTGGGAAGATGGTACTAATCATCTTATGAACTACTTTGGCATTATTATTGAACCTTAAATTGCATTAATTCATTTGGATATAGAATATACCGCTACTAATTAACATGTAATTATGCTTGTGAAAATATGATAAAAATCTCATGAAGTCAATTTTCCACACATCAAAAACTTTATCTTGTTTGCTTCTATTGCTTTTCCTTTGTCAAACATCGTAAGCCGAGACAAAATTGTGAACATCTTTGAACATAACACCGCTTGTAGAATTTTTGACATGATTTTAAAGGTTGCAAAGTATCCACCATATTCTCAACTATGAAAATGATGTAAAATATATTTCACTTCTTCTACCGAAATGTCTTTACACCAAAGTCCATCCATACAACTTCTGTGGTCTGTAACACTCATCCCAGTAGACAATAGTAATAAACTACGTACGTTCAACTTTTTTTTTTTATTATATTCTTCAAGATTTGATGGTTATTTTTCACAAGGCAAATATATGACAAGGTGAGAAAAACAAGCAAGATTTGAATCCAGCTTCTTTATGAAAAAAAACTTTTAACACCATCAAATGCTCAACTGTTATTGCTTCAAATCTTAGATCTTCTTACGGTGTCATTTATTTCAGAGGTAGTATACGCCTTTCAAATCATCTAGGCAACTTATAAAATGGAAATAGGAACCTCCCAATGTGTATGTTCTATTGTAGCATCAAAAATGAAACAATCGCACCCGGATTCCCAATCTTCACACAGTATTCACAAGAAACAATTTCACTGGAACCCCATAATTCCGACAAAAAAACTGGCGTGAACCACTCCTAACAAAAACTTCTCCAAATAAAGTTTAGATCCAACTAACCTATATTTCGCAGCTACCAAACATATTCATACAAACATACTTCATCTCCAGAAGCACCTTTCCTTCGTAGACTCTGATCACTCCGCATCAGACTTCTTCGACATCCGACCGGACAAGCCACTTGTCTCCATTTCCCAAAACAAGCTTTACTTAGTCACATATAAATCCCAAACACCACCTCATTTTGATACTTAGTCGCACAACCAACCATCCCTAAGCGACCAAGTAACAAGAAAGATGGGTTGGAATACTTCATTCCGCTCTAGCCACGGATTTTGCCTCACCAACGATCCACTTTGACCCACACTAACTCCAGTCGTTTTCTAGTGACCAAACACACAAAAATATGAAGGCGTCGATCGACACCTCCTTGATGTCGCTCAACACTCCAAGCTTACCACAAAACATCCATGGAAAAACCTCCATACTAACATCAGGTTAATTCACAAACTAACCGTTCATTCCACAAACCCACTGTTGAATATGGAGCCTGTAACACCACGAAGCTCCCCACCAATGTTAGCCAAACATGCTTTGTTTCGTCCTTCAAACGTTGTCCCGAAGTAGCCATCCTAGACCAATCCGCGCTGTCTGTCTGCTGGTGCTGATGTCGACCGACACCACCCCAGTGTCGAGAGACACCACACCTAAAACATTACCTGAAATCGATTCCAAGCGCCTCTTGGTCATAAAAACTAATTCCACAACCAATATTCGTTCCCCAACGGTTAAGCACATAAACAACTTATTCACAGGGACATAAACTATAGAGCAACCCATGCATCCCTCTCAATTCATCTCACTCATCACAAATCCACCACAATTATCCCTAAACCCTAGATAAGCCTAACATCAACCACTTACCTTGGATTAGAGACTAAATCTGAGCAAGGAGCAATACCATACCACCAGTAGTGCTTCCCTCTCCTCCACACCACAACATAACCACTCCCCTTCATTCCCATCTCCAAAACCATATCCTCACCTCTTTAACATCCATTGATACCAAATCTCTCTTCTCTTCTCTAGGTAAGAAAAACGTTTGGGAAGAGGGGACCTCTTAAACGAAGAGGGTGTTCTCCTTTTATAGAGCAAGTTTAGAGTTTCTCTATAACTGCTAAACCGTCCAAAATCGGAGAACGAACAAAAACTAATTAACCCGAAACGTTGCTAGTGTCGACTGACACCTCTTTGGTGTCGCTCGACACCAAACACAAACTATTTTGGGGTCACTTGCGGTACACAAAATCATGCTTGAATGCTCTCTAACAATTATGAAACCATTTTTTCTAATAGTATAATTTTGGAATCCTTTATATTTCTCCAAATTTTAGACCTTGTAAATCTACAATAGCAAATTCTTATCAGTACCTTGGAATAACCCTTAATATCTTTTAAGTTTTATTTTTTCTAAAATTTGCTTTTGTGTTGTATCAGGCTATTGTGTGGTGCTTTCATAGCTTTGCACACTATGCTTTATCAAAATTATGTCACAACTATGCGCCCTTCAATTCACCCATCAACAGAACATTCACGTGGGAGCCCTCTGGCTATTTGGATCCTCACCAAATTGCCTTTATTATTGAACCAAAAAGAATGTTTTTTTGGCAAGTTTTGGATCATCCACTTTATCGACACTTTGAACATGAATTTGGTCCTTACATCAACAACATTAGGGGATTTTGGATGCTTTTAGTGTGAGCCTTGAGGGTTATTGATGTACAATATGTAATTTCGATGAACAAAAGTTTTGGACGAAATTTGCCAATATTTCTTATTCTATTTTTCTTATTATTTTCTTTTTTTCTTCAAACATACAAATTTACTCTCTCAAAACTCATCTTTTGGTTCCATTGAATCCCTATATAAAAAACATACAATTTTGTAGGCTAAATATTATTATTATTATTATTTTGTTAAAACCCATTTTTCCTTACAAGATATATATAAATATAACATATATAGAATCACACATTATTTTGATAAGCACAGTTTCCAAACATAATTTCCATCATTTCACTATATAAGCATATGAAATTCGCAATATCCCTTAGTTCATTTATACTTCATTTAGGATTTAAATTTTGGTGGATTGTGATAAAAGCAATACGAATTCGATGAAGGATTTAAATAAGTACCACTACCACTATGAATATGCATTGAATATATAATAACCAAACATACATATTTTTCCTTTTTGTAATTTCAACTCTCGACTGTTCATATCAAATCAATTTAATTCAAATTATTCCAATTCATTTGTTTTGATTAGATTGAATATTGAAAAACACAGTTCTATTCATTATTTAATATTCCTTTTCCATTATATTGAGTTTTAAATATATACAAACTATATGCTGTCAAAAAAAAAAGAGAATAGATTTTTTTTTTAATGTTCAGACTAGTAAACAAAAATATTTTAGCGATGTAGATCTCTGAAAAAGGAATTATCAATGAATAGAGTAGGCTATCATGATAGTGATATAAATTTGAGTATCATTTACAATTTTGTTTTTCTAATTATCAAGTGTTTTTTTATTTTCAAGATTTAGTTTGTTTTACTAAAATTCACTTTCATATTTTTCATCAACCTTGGTTCTCTTCTAAAATAATAAATTAAAGGAATTTTAAAAGCTGTATTATTGTTTTGGAAAAGACTAGGTTACATACAACTTTTTATATCTACAACCTTATATCTATTTACTAATATAATACCAAGTCTAAGACTACACTTTCAACCACAATGACACATAATATATGTAATGTAAATGTATTTTATTTTATTCTTTGAATAAAGGAATTAAAGATGATTGTTAGGTAATGTCTTATTCAAAATAAAATAACATAAAATAATTGATTTCATTCTTTCTTGTGATCATACCTCACCAAAAAAAATAACATTCTGGTAATGTTCTTTAAGTTTCAACCTTTATAGTACATTCAACAAAAAGATTTTGTTCCCATTGAATGGTGGCTCTTTTCAGGTGGAATGTTAGTTTTCTTTAGCTCTAAAATATATAATTGTATATGTGCATTTTGAATTTGGTATCCATTTAATAATATTTTAAGTAAATAAGAATATCTTTTTTTTTCTAACATTATTCTTTGATTAGGTTAATCTGTCTACATCGTGAAACATAAACCTCTCTTTTTCCCGCATAACTGTTTAGAAAACTTAACTTTTGTTTCACATCAAATCGTTTCTCATAATAATACAAAGGACTTGTGATAAAAAATTGGAATTTAAAGAAAAACAACTTATGAAAATAAAGCAAATTATTATATAAATTTAAAAAAAAAGTAAACCATCGCTATCCTATTTTTTCCAAAATAATTATAATCTACTACAGTAGTATACAACAGTACTGCAGATGTTACCGAGAAAAGAATATTTTTCTTTATATATATAAAAAATAAGAATATTTTTTTTTTATTGTAAAAATATTTCCACTATAATTCCTTTGCATATTTCTCAAATAAAAAATAAATGATAATTTTAAAAGAAAAATAAACTGTAGTTAGTTTTCGGTTCTTTTTTTTTTGTGCAACCAAATAGTTTTCTGTGTCATATAATAATTTGTATAATAACATATGCATATATACTTTGTTGGTGGTTAAAAGATATTATTCTAAGATCATTATTCCTCAGGAAAATTAGGATATAATCAAAATTAAAGTCTAAATGATGAAAAAAGATTATTAATGTGCCAAAAAGTACAAATTTAGTGGACGATTGGATTGATTCTCTCCTACAATATTGATGATATTAGTAGCTTAGTTATATATAAAAAAAAATTGCGACGATAAGATTCATGTATGTTGATATGATATGAAAATGTCTTAGATCGAATTAGAAAGTAACTGGCAGTCATCCACTTCAAAGTTTAAACATATTCCTTGGCTTCTAGGATCTATACAATGCATGCACTAGATTTGTTTAAAGATTTATAAATGTGTGACATCTCAAGCATTTGAGCACATGCATGATATGAAGTTGATTTCACCAATAACGTGAACCAGTTCATATCTATAATCCGATATGATAATGCATAATCCAACCGAAGTGTGGCCACTATAAATGCATGTTCATATCTTTATATCTGGAGATTAGATTGACTTCTGACTCCAACTGTTCCAAGAGTCTCCGCTAGTTGAAACCCCGTCCTGTAGGTTCAAACAAAATTTCATACTAAAAATATTTCCATTTCCCAAGAAAACAGCAATTTACTTAAGCCGTAGAATAACTTACTCCAGCTTAAAACTCGATCACTTAAAACATTCTTATAATTCTCTGATTTGTATAATTAGTCACTATTCTAGTATTTTTCTCAAATATCATCAACGCAGACAGCGGTCTTCAGTGGTCTAAAGTTGTTTTCTTGATATGATTTGTTCCCCACTGTTTGGACTGTTTTATACAAAGAGAGAGGAAGTATCTTTCCCCAAACGATTTCATATATATATATATATATACATAAATAATATTATATGTGAAAAACACTAATTATATGAAGTTACAAGCACATATATTATGGTGAATGGTTCTTCCTATAAAAGTTCTGATTTTATAATAACTAAAATAATTATATTATATGTTAGTTACGCAAATGAGGTATAATAAATAGTTATATCGATTTCTAGTAAGATATAGTAGAAAACACTATTTTAAAATAATGATCATATTAAAAACTAAAAATTTATCTCTTAAATTTTTAATAATTTAAAGTACTATTTTAAAATATGATTTCATGTCATATATATGTTCTTGTATTATAAATAAACCTCTCTTTATGTAACAGTAACACCAATAATCTATAAATTTCATTTTCTTCCAAAAAATGGTAACTTCATTGCATAAAAGAGTTTCGTTCAACTTTATAATTACCATAGACGAATCAAACATGCATTTTGGTTTTGGAACAAAATGTATCATGTAAACGTAGGTGAATTATGTTCGTTGTTGTCTTAATTTTTATCACAGTTATCTTTTGATGTGGATTTATGGATGTGGACTTTCAAAGTGGAAAATACTTTGCTAACTCCAATGTCTCCAAGGTAAATTATGCTTTTAACAAAATAAAATTTTAAAGGAAAAGGGGAAACAAAATGAATCTTTCCAGTGACTTTGAGGAAAGACAGTTTTTTTTTTTTATAAATGCCCTACAAAATCTTTTTAAAAATTAATCACTCCACTCATATAAAATATAATATATAAAAGATGATTGATTTATATGATATATGCATATTGACAAGAACCATTAACATTGCTTAATTCTTCTTCTACTTCTTCTTTTATTGTGTCGGTTCGCTCGTCTTTATATATATTCTTTTCCCATATTGTAAAAAAAAATAGTTTTGTTTTATTAAATTTTTAATATATTCCAGAAGTTCTCTAATATTTTTCAAAAGTAATTCTCTCTTCATGCGTTGTTATAATATATTATATATATAGTGGAAAATTCCATTCATTTTAGGATTCTATGTCCACATAATCGGATTTTTATTATATTCACAAATATACTTCACCGCCGCAGTAAAAAATTTGTTGTCCTTAAATAATATTAGCTAGTGAAAAAAATAAAAATCCATGCATCCTATAAAAAGAAAAAGACAAAAATTATGATCTTAAATGCAGAAAATGAAATTTAGTTTTATCCGGATCCGTCTGAATGGGTTGGTATTTTCTTAACGGTATGTATATATTTTATCGCCATCTAAACGTGATTATTGAACTTGTGATCTGTAAAAATATTTCCAAATAGATTGTTATTAAAAAAAAAAAAAATGTATGCATTGCCTTTTCTTGGTGACTTTAAAATGTTTTGAAAACGTAATACTTAAAATATAAATATCTGATTTTCATAACCTTTGAATATTGCAGAGAGAATATTAGTAGGAAATCATCACGATTTCTTTAAATCCATCTAAAATAATCAAAACCTATTTTAAAACCTATTGAAACTCAAATAGTTCCAAATATTCATCAGAACAGAAACAAAAACTTAAAAGTTTTAATTCTTGTGCTAATGTTTAGACCCATCAGACGAGTTTCAGTTTTATGTTTTATTTATTGGGGTGTTTATTAAAACATGTTTTAAGTTTGAGGCCTAGTAAAAAGGAAGATCCACCAAAAATGGAGGAACCAAAGAATAAGCCATTGCCTCTTGGGTTGAATCTTATCTATTTCCCCAAAAAAAAAACTGTAATTTATTTTGTGACATTTCTTGATGTTCTGATTATAACGAAACCTAGTACACAAACAGGCAAAAAGAAGTTTCCGTTTGTGTGTTTCTCAAAGTTAGACATAAGAAAACGTGTAGATCAAGCAAGTGATATTACTATGAGTCACAAAGTCTCCAAGAAGTTAGACGAGGAGCAGATCAATGAGCTCCGGGAGATTTTCAGGTCATTTGATCGGAACAAAGACGGAAGCTTAACCCAGCTTGAACTCGGATCACTTCTCCGAGCACTAGGGATTAAGCCTAGTCCAGACGAATTCGAAACGCTTATAGACAAAGCCGATACTAAAAGCAACGGACTCGTCGAGTTCCCGGATTTCGTGGCTTTGGTCTCGCCGGAGCTTCTTTCGACGGCGAGGAGAACGACTCCTTACACGGAGGAGCAGCTTCACCGATTATTTAGGATATTTGACACGGACGGTAACGGGTTCATCACTGCGGCGGAGTTAGCTCACTCTATGGCCAAGCTTGGTCATGCCTTGACGGTCGCGGAATTGACGGGGATTATTAAGGAGGCGGATAGCGACGGAGACGGCCGGATAAATTTTCAGGAGTTCGCAAAGGCTATTAACTCTGCTGCATATGATGATTTATGGGGTTGATGTTTCTTTAGTGGACTCTTCCATTATGTTCCCCTTAATTTTTTTTAGTTTCTATGATAATTAGTACTTTTCATTAATCTACATGAAAATATTATTCTTATATTCACAATAATTACTCAAGTTGAAATTCCGGTTCTTTTTGTTTTCAGATTCTTGTCATGCCTCGGTGATTTGAGTCGCATTAGTATTTAATAATCTCTTACTTGTGGCAAATTTCATATGTGATATATTAGGAGTTCATTGTAATTTGGATGTATACATCCGGCAATTGATAGACCAATCCATATGTTTTGAGGTCTAAAAAGATGATAGAACTAAAACGATGTTATTATTACGTTTAAGTTTTAAAATATAATCTGTTATCGAGTAATATATTTATTGAAAACAAATATCATGTAACTTTTGTTTCTTTGTAACCGTGAATGTATATAATCTTGCTCAAAAAGAAAAAAGAGGAAAAAAAATCTTGACACCACTAGCTACGATTCTTTTATCAACCTGGTTTGGTTACAAGAATCTTTTGTTTCTTATTTTCTCAAAAGTTTGTTGCATTTCATTGTTTTGTTGCAACAAAATATTACCTTACAAAAAAAGGTTAGAAATGTTTTAGAAAAAATACAGTACTGAACTTCAACGGTCACCACCATCGCCAAAAATTGCAAAACCTTTGATCTCTTCCACATATCTCAGATATTACTCAATTTCAAGAGAAATGTTTAAATGAATTTATACTAGCAATGATACTGATCACGTATAGTATATATATCAAACTATTAATTATAATCTCAATGTCTACGAAACTTTATTATTCAAGCGTTAGAAAGAACATAAGACATTTGTCATGTTTTCTACATACTTCTTCTGATTCTTCTATCCACAATCACATCAGTTTCTGAAAATAAAAGGCACAATTATGTCAAAAACGATTAGCCTCTTTTATGGGTTTTTGCTGCTTAGTCTTTCATCTCTGTGCCATCCACTGCAAAATGTCTTTCCTGATCACACCGTCAAACCCGCCGCCTCTAACATAGCTCGGCTGAATTAGACTTGCGGCTAGATTGCCACTGTAGTGTCTGTACTGAGTTGAAGTTCCACTGGGTCTCGGCGGTTGGATCATCATAGAGACAGACGAGAATGGATTGTGCCGGAAGTGTCTCAATGAGGAGAACAAGTGCCTATCGGATTCACGGTTTTGAGGAGTCTGCGTCGTGTTTGTGTGCGATTTGGGACGGGACATTTCCGTTAATCTTTTTGCCTTGTCCAAATTCGAGTTGGTGTTATGTGGTAGTTCTGGCCGAGTACGGATCTGAGCTGCTGGTTTCATCCGGTCTAGCCAACGGAGAATCCAGTTTCCAAGATTCCTACCAACTTCTATGTCTCTCTCTTGTATGTTCTTGTGAACCGAAACTGCCACATCGAAGATTTTACGAGTCCTCCTGAACCAACCAAACAAGACAACACAGTCAATGCATAACCCTAAACAAATGAAGCTAAGCTTCTGTTAAAAATCACAGAAAAAGGAGGATCACAAGGAAGAAATCTATACCGTAACTAGACTAGATTCAACCTGATGATATATCTATGCAGAGATTATGGTACCGTAACGATGATAATCATAAACTTGTCCAAGAATCTCAAGCAAACACATGCAAGTGATAGATTCAAAGACCTCAATTAGACAAAGTCTCTTGGAAACCAAAGGCGAATCCAACGATTCCATACCATCAAACACACCTCTAGTTCTCTAATTCCTACAAATCACATTGAGAAATGCTTCAATTGCAAAAGATCAAATACAACAACAACAACAACAACAACAACGAGAGCAAGAAACGAAACTATAGACTTGATTTTTACACAAATGACTCGATTACAGTGACAAAGCTCAAAGGAACTGCTTCGATCAACCAGATTCACAATAGATTCATCATCAAGGGGAGGCTCGAACCCAACGATTCGAAAAGCATAAACAGAAATCAACAATTTCAACTACAGAACAATGCAATTTCTCAAAAAATTTGAAGAAAACAAAAACCTAATTTCCCGAATCGAGAGCAGCACAATCATCATAGATCAACCAGATTCGAAACGATCTCGAGATTAAAAAAAAAAAAAGTCTCACCGATGAAGAAACTGACGGATTTTGGGATGTTTTGGAGTAACAAGCCGACGCTGGATCTTCAAGGCGAGCCTATAAGTCCGTCTCAGTCCCAAGAAGTAGGCTGTTCCCAGAGTTATCTCCCAGAGCACCATCTTCCTTCTAACAACCTTCTTCTTCTTCTTCTTCTTCTTCTTCGGCTACACGATTTATCTGATGATCGCCATTTCGGTAGTCGTCTCACTGCTCTTCTTCGACTGGTTCATCGTTGATACAATCTTATTGGGCCTTCATTTGGCCCACTTTGATTTAGTAAACATATTGGCCGAGTTAAACCCAACGAATCTGACTTAAATGTGTTTTTTTTCTTATTCTTCTTCTTTTCTAATAACGAATCTTGTGAAAGTCTGATTAAACTTAATTAAGAGATAACTACGGTAACTAGTTAACTACATAAACATAACCTTAAAGATAAGACTAAATCAAACACAACAAAATCTACTTCGACGTTTATAAATTCTTTTTAAAAAGACTAATCACTGCTGGAGTAATCTTTCAGATGTGAATGAAGAAGAAGATTCAGAAATTAGTGATTGACTTCTGTGGTTCACGTACGTTACCTGCAACAAAGAAGAAGAAGGTAAAGTTAATTAGACATGTGTGTTTGTGTGGCACATGAGAGAAGGAAATTGTTTTTTTTTTAAATTTGGGATTTATTTAGAGTTTTACATTTTAATTAAAAAGAATTGGAAATTTACATTTTCTTAATAATGTCAAGTTATTATTGGCTATATATATGTTACTATGTATGCTCATCGAGAGCAATTGATTCACCGAGAAATAAACAAAGCTTTTAGAGAATTGATTTCAACTTCTTATTATTCTTCTGAGAGCAATTCTTTTTTTGTTTGTTTCCTACTTCACAAAAACACCAACACTTACTTCATTATTCTCACAAATCTTTCCTCTTCTATCTAGCGAAAACATGGCGGACGTCAGCGAATGCGCCCTTGTACGCTGCTTATGTTGCCCCTGTGAATGTGCGCTCAACTTCTTTATATCACTGCTCTTGTTCATCTGCTACGCTTCATTCATCGCTTGGATCATGGTCATATCCAACGACGTGAAATTCCAAGTCTACGACGCTGAGCTGACACATTTTAACCTCGAGAACAACAACACCAACCTCCATTACAATCTCACTTTGTACCTATCCATCCGAAACTCCAAGAGTAGTATCGGCATCCATTACGACAGGTTTGAAGCAAACGTTTACTACATGAACCAGCGGTTAGGAGCGGTTCCCATGCCGTCATTCCACCAGGGAAACAAGAACACGACGGCTCTCAAAGCAGTCCTTGAAGGCCAGAACCTAGTTTTATTCGACGATGAAGGACGCACCAAGTTTGATGACGATCGGAAGACTGGGGTTTTACAGAATCGACGTGAAGATGAGTATTGGTTGTAGGATTATGGTTTTGCAATTAGTGACGTGGCCGATGAAACCTATTGTACGTTGTCATCTCAAGGTCCCGTTAGCGTTAGGTTCCTCTAACTCAACAGGAGGGTTTGATTTCCAGTCAACCAAGTGCCGCGTTGGATTTTAACCATTTTTTTGTTTTGTGTTGTGGATTTGATAATGTGGAATACGTTTAGGTCTTTTGGTTTTGTGATAATGCACTATTTTCACTAGACAAACAAAGTAACAAAGATAGTTTTCCAAAAACAATCAAAGAGGGGTTGATGAATTACTACGAGACTTCCTCATTCTCAAGGTTTTTACTTTTTACTTTTTATCTCTTGACCTTAATTTGCTTTGGTTCGGTTCTTAGGCTGTATGTATCGGTTGTTCATACTCGAAATGGTGGAATAACAGATTTAAGAAGTATAGATTTCACCGAAACCTTAATCTAATTATGATTGGCATGGCGTTGATACACTAATGGTGACACGTCTAATTTGATTGTGATTAATGTAGAATTATGATAACTAGCAACACTATCACCATCGATCAATCTATCTTTATCTCAGTATCCTCGCCAAACACGTTTAGGCAGGCCTCAAAATTTGATAAAGCGCTGTTTTTCTTTCTAATCACTGATTCTCGACGCTACATGCTGTAGTTTGATTATTATTTTAGAAACTAGGACCAGACCCACGCTACAGCGTGGAGGAATGTTCACAGAACATAAATTCATAACGGATTGATACATATTATATTTTTATTTCAGGAGATAAAATAATAAAAGGAAAAAAGAAAGTGAATGATAATATACTGAGTTTTGATAAAATAAAATAAAAAGATAGAATTTTAATATTTTCATGAATTTGGATAAAATAAAATAATGAAAAAATTGTATTAATTTATAAAAATAGATTTTTGAAAATATTGTGTAAGTAATTAAGTTTGGGATTTTTGAAATTTTTTTTAATATAAAAATAAAAGAGTTTCCAGCTAACTTTTCTACATGTTCTGACCCGTTGCAAAATTACATACATGTTTTGACATGTTGCAAAATTGTATACACGGGATATATGTATCCACACAAAAAATGTTTCGGAAAATCTATAAATTATGGTTATTTTTTTAATTAAAAATTGAAAATTTTATAAGAATTTCTGTTAAGGATCCAAACGAATTATATATACTTTAAATCTGTATGAGTAAATTGATTTTTTGCCGTTTTCTTGGTTTCATGGTTAGAAAACACTTATTTAAATAGCATTTCATGTTGTAAAAAAAAAAAAAAGCATTTCATGTAATAATTCATAGTCTTTACTATCAAAATGGTTCCTAGTTTATTGTAAAGTTTCTTTTAAAGTTTATTATAGAAATTTTTGTCTGATTTTTTCTATTGAAGTTATTGGGCTGTATGTAATATTCACAATTTAGTTTAGTGTACTCTTTAGTATTGTCTTATAAAAAATCTTAATGGACTAAGTTAGGCCTTTTTGTAAAATTATTCAATTTAACATTAAACTAAACAATTTTTCTTTTAACTCTCTTCGACAAAATCGAGAAACCCAAACTCTAAACTAACCTTTTCCATTCTTCATCACTTCCCTTCAATTCTGTTCTTCGATTCATGTCAACATCGAACAGGTCTTCATATCAATTATTTCCAAACATGCTGATTTTCTATTCCTTTTTTGAAGAAAGCAAAACCTACCACAAAATCGAAATCGGGAAAACGCTACCGCAGTCAAAGGGTTTATATGTACATATCGGCAATTAATAATTCAACAAAATCACTTTGGCTTTACCAAATTCAAAGAGTTAGGAACTAATTACATGTATTTTGGTAAGTTATTTCAGTTTTTAAGTTAAATTTTGCAAATTGTCATTTGGTATTTTTCGAATTGATTGTCATGCTCTCAGATTGTTATTTTGTTTCTGAAAGTAGTGGATAATTTTCGTTCTCAAACAGTGGTATGCTTATATATTTTCTGTCAATTTTGATTTCACCTTTTTTACAAGTTTAGGGTGATTGGAAAAATTTGTACGTAAAAAGATTGGTATCAGTTGAGTTTGCCAATTATTTTAAAAATCTAATAAAATTTTATTTATGATTGTTTCAATACATGATTAACTTAAAACCCGACAAATAAAAAATAGCAAACTAAGTAATGATATATATGAACGGTATTGAATTTTTAAACTCATCTAACAACATTTCATTCTTGTAATAAACCTCTTGCAACACATGCTTATAAGTAAACAATACATAACTTTGCAAATAAAAAATTTACATAGATATACCTTTGAAAGAATTGACCTTAGGAAATCGCTGTGTTTGCCTATAAAAAAAAGGCAAACATATGACCATCTTATGCATGTTGTTTTCGCAAGCTAAGAGAATGTTTTCAGCAAACGACCCTCCATAGTGTACACGCTAAACGTTCATCTCTTAAGAAAGAAAAAATAGTAATTCAGTAGCATAATGTTAAAAAGTTACAAATTGTTATATGTATAGAATAAACACGAACTCATTAGTACCTTTTATCCATGAGTACAAACTCGATTTTGTTTTTAATCCTACCCTCCTTGTCATGAGTTTTCATTTTGCCGAAATTAACTACCTCACAATGACATCTACAAAAACACATTGGTTTAGGAACATAATAAATGGACTCTTGCAAAAAAAAAAACTACAAATATACTTACATATAAACATATAAGCTAATGAAAACGAATATGATACATACAAAAACTACTAATATAAGCTTATTCTATGGTATCTGATAAAACCATTTCTATAGTCTCTCTGGAATAGACGTTATATTGCTTCCAATAATGAATGATTTTCACTTGAATTCTCCAGCCTGTTCTGAATGGTTTAATGGACTGCAGATCTGTGATAGGCACGAGAGGGGCAGCCATTGAAGAAGGCTTGAAAGGAGAAAGTAAAGAAGGTATGGTGATTGAAGCTTCGATTAGTATCATCGTATTTTTAGGGAGTCGTCACGTATTCTCCATTAGATATGATTTGATTGTATAATTTATGGTATATTCGTGGAATGTGGGATAAAAATCTTAAGTAGTTAATTAGATAATATATTCTTAACAATGATGATATATTTTCTTGTGTGCAGTTAAGGATAAAAAATGAATCAGATCTTGAATTAGGAATATAGTACATTACTCAAAATGCGGCTTTGTAAGATTTTGGAATAGTCTTTGAAGATTGATATCTGTTAAATTAATTTTATTTGAATACCGTAATCAATGTCATAAAGGATTGATATCAATCAATTGAATACCGTAATCAATGTCTTTAATTGTTTGATTTGATAATAATATAGACTAATCTAATGTAGTTTCTCTATTTTGCAGCCTTTTTTTTGCAGCCCATAATAGCCCATTAATTATTCCGTGAGGGAAGCAGTTAGTTGAAGTTCGTCAATAGTTCCTTTACGATATCCAATTTAGAATTTTCGAGTAATTTGTAATTTAAAACCCGACCCATAAAGTTTAAAAGTCACCTTTAACCTTACTGAAATGTTTGAAGTCAAATTTCGACAGAGGCATTTTCGGACTATGTGAATGTATTTCTTTTTTACTAATATAGGGATAACAACATTTTCAAAAATATTATTGATCAAATAGCATGTGTGAATTTATAACGTAAAATACGGATTAGAATGTTAAATACATTTTCTAAATTTATAACGTCGTCAGTTAATGTATAATGGCGACCGTCTTTGATTATAACGTCTTCACATATTTAAATATTTAAATTTCTACATATTTAAAATACCCAAACAAGTATAATATGTTAATATCACTTTTTTTTCTTTCTCACATGTACAGCCTCTCGTCTTTTGTTTATTTTCTTCTAATTGTTTATTTTACAATCTCTGTAATCATATCCGTACTTCATTTTCTCTCATTTTTATTAAGTAAAATGGTTAGATAGAAGATATAACACAAAAGAATTTCATTATCATTGATTTCTTTTTAGTTTTTTTTATTTAAAAAAAAAAAAAAAAATCCAACCGCAACCGCCCGCAACCGCAAACGCTTGCGGAAAATAGCTTTTGGAATTCAGTGGTTTGAAGCGGTTGGGAACGATTAGAAACGATTGAAAGCGTTTTATATGATTGGTTCCAATCGCTAGCAACCGCTACCGCCCGCAAACGCAGCGTTTGCGGAAATTAGCGGGAGAACGAATCAACACCTTATACCATTATGCTATAATTGATATATCCTTAACTTTTCTATAGCATTTAAAATTTATAAACGCTATAATATATTTCCTATGATATTTTGAGTTTTTTAGTTTTGTAAAACATGATATGTAATATCACATGATATATAGAAACGCAATGGAAAGATTAGCTAGAAAAAATATTATTGACTTGTTAAAAAACGTGGAAAACTACAAGATCCATAAACCCTAATCAAGAATAAAAAATAAAATAGAGCCGCACCTCTTTTTCCTCTTTCTTCCTTCTTAGCCTCAGCGGCTTGACATCAACATCACCTCCTCCTAAAGCAACCACAACTGCAGTACCACCAGAAAATTGTACCGCACCATCAGATCTATCGTCTCTTGTCGATCTTTGCACCGCACCAACAGATCGAAGATCTTCTCGAGACCATTCGCCTCTCAGATCTCTTTTCTTCACTTCCACTGTTGGTTTTGCTCTACACCATGTCGGAGCCGTTGCCTGCTCTTCTTCCGTCAAGGTTCAGACCTTGCCGACGAAGACCCTTTGGTTTTGGATCTTGCCGGAAACTTTCTCGTGCTTACCTCCCGAAGATCTTTGCAACCATCTACTCCGCCTCTTGCCGGCAACTGCGATTAGGGTTTTCGTGAAAGAAGTAAATCGCCGCTATAATCAGAAATGTTTCCCCTCCATCGATCCTCTTCGGTAAAACTTGTTTCCCTCAAATTGTCAAATCTCAATCCGACCATCAATTGAGGAAAGATCTCGTTGAGAAACGCCGGGTCTGCTTTCAATTTCACATCTTTTGCTCTTTGGAATTTTTGTGTGTTTCTGATCATTTAGTTTGGAATTTTTGCTCGTTGCGTTTATTTCACTTGCTTAAATTATGATCTGAGTGAGTGTTTTCTTAGAACTCAGCTCAACCGAATCGATACTCTAGCTCTATGATGATTTAAATTGATTTGTGTTTGTGGATTGAACCAAGAGAAACGGCTAACGTCCTCATAATTGAACGAACTGCAGTTGATGTTGAGCGGCATGCTAGAGATGTTATGGAAGCTGCGAAAAAGCTTCAGCTTTATTTCATGGGGTTGAAGAGAGAAGATTGTGCACCCACTAGAGCAGAAAGCCTTAAGAAGGTTAGCTTACGTTTTCTCAAAATGTGAATTCCCATAATCCATTTGACTTAAACCCCAGTTTCTGCTATGTTAATGTTCTTTTAATAGGAGATTGCAGTAATGGAAGAAGAGCTCAAGATAAAAGAACAGCTGATAAAGAAGTACACAAGGTTTATCCGAGAATCGCAGAGGCTAATGAAAGAACAGATAGAGAAACAGAGTTTATTGCTTTGTCTATTTTTTTTTTTTGGGATCAAGTATGTTTTCAATATTGTAATATGATTATTGTTGTATGCTTCATTAAATACAAATTATTATTATTGATTATTTTTGGTCTTTTTGTAAATTAAATTAGAGCTTTTATTAATAAAATTTAAAATTCAATATTCAAAATTTGAATTTATATATTATGAATAATAGCTTTGATAACAAAAATACAATGATATTGTAAAATATACAATAGCAATGACAAATCCGCTATTAATATTTGAATTTTAATAGCATATACAAAAAAACTGCTATCTAAAGTGACGGACCTATTATTGCAGAAGATACAGAAGCGTTTTTAATAATATGATTAAAATAGCGTTTTTGTAGTGTTATTAGTAACCATTTTTCTTGTAGTGCGAAAACTAGATCACTAAACTGCAAGATATTTCAACGTATTTGTTTCTTGTTGGTATAAACTATGATGTAATAAGCATCGTCTTACCAAGAAAACAACAGAAGAATTATACAAAGCGGTGTAGTTCCGGTTTTGTCCGTTTTCAAGAAACCTCTACATACCACAACGTTTCCGACGATCTGAGCAACGGAAACACAGACCAAAGCAGCGATTCCTAACCCGAAAGCATGATTTTCGGGTAAATACACGATTCTCCGTCCCATTTCAGATCTTTCCCCTTAAAAAAAAAACGTCAAACTTTTAGCAAAGTTTTTAAACCGAAATCATGTTCTTAGAACACAAAAAGGATGACTTGAGAAACAAGTCATTTGAGAATCCATTTACCTTAGCCTTCTGAAACTCAGCCGAAAGGCACAGGACGAACGCGGCAAGACCAAAGAGAATGATGAACATGAAAAAGAGAGAAAAATTGGGTCGCCCATTCCGGGTATTTTGTTCTTGAACCTCCATTGATTTGTCCTTACATCACAAAGAGAGAAAAGGAGATTACTTGAGACTTACTCCACTATTAAAGAGAATAACTATTTGTGTTTCCTGACGTATATATGTTTGTAAAGAGTGGATTTGTTCTTTGTTGTTATGGTTGGGTTCTTTGCTTTGCTTTTGTGTTAACGAGGCAAGCAGCGGGAATATAGAAAAAAAAACACACCATGCGAAGAAGGGAGAAGAAGAAACTAAACGTGAGAGAATAACGGAGAATTTATCAGAAACCATCAAGATAACCAGAAGAAGCTCCAAGTGCAGGAAGAGACGAATCTAGTTTGAGAATTCGATTAGAGCAAAATTAAGAACCCTAAAATTTGAATGGACTCTGAGAGAGCATAATTGAGAAAAAAAAAAAAATAATAACGAAGAGGGAAGTGAAATATTATTAGGAGGGAAAAATAATTTTATTTCTCTTTTTTTTTATTCTTTTTTCTGGGTAATAGAAAAGCTTTATCCACGACGAAGATGTAGCTATTCTTTATTATAAAATATAAAAATGGACAATTATTGGGTTCACTTCTCTCTTATTCACCCCTTTAAATTAACAAACAAATCATAATTAAAGAAACAATTTCTGTAGATTAATTAATTTTAAAATTGTTAATTCTAATATTATATTACAATTTTTAATTATCATATCTAAACCCTAACCAATTTTATAAACCCAAACCGACATACAATTTTGTTTAATTATAAAATCTAAAATCTAAACCCTAAACATTTTTTTGTAAACTCAAACCGACATATTATTTCGTTTAATTGTAAAATCTAAACCCTAAACATTCTTTTATAAATCCAAACTGACATATAATTTTGTTTAGTTGTAAAATCTAAACCCTAATCACTCTTTTATAAACCCAAACCGATATATAATTTTGTTTAATTGTAAAATCTAAACCCAAACCGACATATAATTTTGTTTAATTGTAAAATCTAAACCCTAACCACTCTTTTGTAAACCCAAACCGACATATAATTTTGTTTAATTGTAAAATTTAAATTCTAACCATTCTTTTGTAAACTCAAACCAACATATATTTAAACTCTAATCTTCTTTTATAAAACCAAACCGACATAATCTCCTTAATAAAAGATATATATAATTTGTTTTGTCTTTTTATTTTAATTTTGATTTTTTTTAATTTAAATATGATATGACATGTCATATTTGGTTAATTAAGAGGGGGTTAATGAGAGTTGTTCACCCCCAAAATGTTTTCTTCTAAAATAACTTTACTTTCCTTTTTTTATTTCTGACTTCCATAAGAATTTATTTAATATACTGAGAAACTTTGCTTTTTTATTTTATTTTTTAGTTCCTGATGTCAAATACTGTATGTGCATCATATGTTATTCACATGATCAAACTGACGAAATGTGTACATTAGATAGTAACGTCATATTTGGGTGGAATCAATCAAAGGTTCGAATCACAGAGAACAACCGAAAGAGACCATAACATTAGGAGTTAAAGGACCTACCATTGCCTCCTCATAGATGCATACAAAATTTGTTTACTTCTCAGTTCTCAGTTCTCACACACTAACATAACAGTCCTATAACTACGGGTTACTCGTACTTGCTATTTTTCTAGAGTTAACCCAAAATAAAAGCTCACTTAAGTAGTAATCTCTCCTTTCAGTGTAAAGCTTCTCTTCAGTTTCCTCAGGAGTCTTTCATCGTCTCATCGGTGGACTTAACATCAGATGATGACATAACAACAACTTTGACTCCCGGAGTTAAACCTGAAACTTATAATAAGCGTATTACCACTAGTAAGTGTATACTTTTTATCATAATGAACAAGTGCAAATACAAGATAGCTTACCAAGATTGTTGTTGTCCTCCTCTACCCCAGTATGCTTCACAAGCACGGTTTTCGTCTGTCTCAACTGTTGCTTCTTCTTCAGCTCCACTTCCACATGAGTGTTTTTCGGTGAATCCGGTTGCTCTTTCCTTGGACTTACTTCAGTTGTACAATCATCATTGACCAATGTCCTAAGCTGAACGAGTTTCTCTTCCCATGAGTTGACTTGACTCTTGACCAAATCAAGTTCTTTTCCTTTATCTTCAATGTCTTTCTCCATCAACTCTACTTCCCTAGACCTCTTCTCAAGCAATTTGCCAGATTCTTCAATCTGGTTTAACAATCAGGGTCAACTCTTTCTTCTTTCTTTCTGTTTCCGCTTCCATTTCTTTCTTACGCTCTTGGATACTACGAGCCTCATTGAAACGCCTCTTAAGCTCAGCCATAAGCTGTCCCAATTGTTTATCCTTTAACTCAAGCACACTCTGAACCCTGGTCAATGGATCCAGCTTTATTGTCAAGTCATTCCTCTTTAACCTCAGTTCTTGAGTACACTCTTCCGTTAGTTTCTTCAAATCACCAGCTTTGGACTTTTCTTCATCAAAAGTTCGACTCTTTTTCTCAAGGTCTGAGCTCAAAATCTGCAGCTCCTTCTCCTTTAGATCTAGCTCCCGGGACCTCTTTTCAACCATGCCAAAATGGTCGTGTAAGCCTTTCAATTGACGGACGCATGTTATTACTCCGGAAGCATCAGCTTTGATTTTCTCCATAGATTTTCGGAGTTTCTGTCTCTCCAAACCACCAAAACCCAAGTCATCTTCAGCCATAGTTTCCCTCCTGCAAACCAAGCAATCAATGTCAGAACAAAACAAAACACACAACATTGAAACAGAACTCGAAAAATCGCAGGAACTTGATAGAACTCCTAAGTGTCCAGTTACATCATACAACATTCTAAACAAAATCCACCACAGAGAAGTTAAACAAAAGCACTTTTTTTTTGTTCAAGTCCCAAAAAAAAACGACCAAGAAAAGCACAAAGGTGAACAAAAAGACCCTAGAACAGGCAACAAAAATTACCTTACTGTAGCAGGAAAAATGAGGAGCGAGAGAAGTCTGAAAAAGGATAAGAAGATTAACGGAGAGATAAAGAAAACTTCTTTCGTGGTTCGATTCAGCTAGGGTTTTGCTATTTATCGTCTTTCCGTCTGCTCTGTTCTGCCATTGATTCTACCTCAGATTGTTGCCGACTTGCCTGAGACAATGTGAAAGCTTACTTAACGGGCTTCTGCTGAATACTGAGAGACCCATTGGGCTTTTATTCATTCTAAAGTCGAATACTATTAATCATCATATCTCTTTTGCACAGAGAATTGTTCAAGTTTGTTCTATGGACCAAAAATATTGGCTTTGTTTTTTTAGTAGAACCTTCTCTTAAAATATTCTCTATGGTTCGAACCTTTGATTGATTCCACCCAAAATATAGCGAAAAGGCACGACTCTACAATGAACAAATACAACTGTTTGAGTTTAAAATAAAAATTATTTTTTTTTGACAAAAAGTACTATAAAAAATCGTAACTGTTGTTCATTTTTATTCAGATTGTTATTATTATTTTTAAATATTAAAATATTTTTTAACAAAAAAATAGACGCAACTGTAAATTCTATATTAAGTTATATTAAATTTTTCTATTGATATAATCATTTCTAAAATTTTAGTTAGATTATTGAATAACATTGAATATTAGATATTAATATTCAATTATTTAAATTTAACATAAAATGGAAAATTTGTTTCTACGAACTTGGTAGTTAGTGATGAAGAGACTAATGTAAAAAGAGTTCAAAAGGTATAACTTTTTAAATAGACACACCTATTAGAACTAAAAGTTATGATGAAAAATATAAATAAAATATAGTGAAAACACACAACTCTACAATGAACAGATACAACAGTTTGAATTAAAAATAAATAAATAAAACATTTTTTTACGAAAAGGTACTATGAAAAATTGCAACTGTTGTGTTTGCACTTGATTATACCTATAAACTCATATAAACTGCTTTTAAATAGAAGACATATTTATTAAGATATTCAAAAGTCAAATCCAAAAGCTCTCTATATAATTCATCTAACTCTTGAAAAAAAAACTCTAGGTATTTTTCTTAAATATATATATATATATATATAAAATTAACTAAAAGTTGTAAATTAGTTTAATCATTCCAAAAATCTTTTGTTAAATCAAGAATTGGAGGATTTTTTTTTACTTTTAAAATATTGAATGTTAGAAAGTAATTTAGAGAGCTGTAAAAACCGTTGAGAATGGAATTTTATATTATTTTGTGTCATGGTAAAAAAATGAAAACAGTTCAAACAGACAAATATATATAGATTTCAAAAGATACAAATATTCGAATAGACACAACTTTACAATGAACAGTTGCAACTTTAAAAAAACCGTTACAATGAACAATCACAACTATTTGTAAAAGATACTATTTAAATTTTCCACAGATTTTTTTTGGAAAATTATCCAAGAGATACGATTGAAAAAAACACAACTTTTGGTGGCATTTATTCAGATTGCTATTATATATAGATTACAAATTTATAATAGTGTGATGAACAAGATTTTTTTAAAACTCAACCAACTAATAACACTAATTAAACTTTAATATACAATTAATATAAAAGGTTAATGTATTTCCCTCTGTTCCAAATTATAAGATTTTCTAGCTTTTTTTTTGGTTCCATTTTATAATTTTTTCAGATACCTATATGCATCATTTATGCTTATGTAGTATGTTATGACAATTTGTATTCTTCAGTCTTTCTTTCATATATTTTATGTTAAAATATGAAAACATTTATGATTCCTTAAACTTGTGTTTTTAACTAAAAAAACTTATATATTGGAACATATGGGATAATAAACTTGGTATGTAAGCATTAATTAACTACTCTCTATTAATATATCGAAAATATATATTGTGGAAATCATTTTGTTAGCTTACGCGTGACTATTTCATAATTTTCATTAATAGTTTTAGCATAGCCGTGACTATATCATATTTCCTGTATTATTTGTCACTTTAGTTCCGTACATCCATTTTAAAGACAACATACACGTCTTCTTCGATCGGATTAGGCATTTTATAGTCAAGATACATACTTGTGTTCTTCTATTAGGCATTCTAACGAACAGAACACATGGAGGACAAAGTCAACCGTCCATGTTGGCCCTGTACTTGTGTGATCAGTTTCTTTCTATCACTTGTCTTTTTCATATGCTTCGCGTCATTCATCCCTTGGATCATGATAAGATCCAACAACGTGAAATTCCAAGTCTATGACGCAGAGCTGACACATTTCAACTTCGAGGACAAGAACAACTACCTCCATTACAATCTCACTTTGAACCTATCCATCCGAAACTCCAAGAGTAGTATCGGCATCCATTACGACCGGTTTGAAGCAAACGTTTACTACATGAACCATCGGTTAGGAGCGGTTCCCGTGCCGTCGTTCTACCAGGGAAGCAAGAACACGACGGTTCTCAAAGCATTGTTCGAAGGCCAAAACGTAGTTTTACTCGACGATAAGGACGCAACAAGTTTGAAGATGATCGGAAGAGTGGGGTTTACAGAATCGACGTGAAGATGAGTATTGGTTGTAGGATTATGGTTTTGCATTTAGTGACATGGCCGATGAAACCTATCGTACACTGTCATCTCAAGGTACCATTAGCGTTAGGTTCCTCTAACTCAACAGGAGGGTTTGATTTCCAATCAACCAAGTACAGCGTTGGATTTTAACCATTTTTGTTTGGTGTTTTGTGTAAGAATATATATTTTATATGGCCTATGTGTCTTTCGGTTTAATTATAAAGTTTAATTTTATACTTAACGTTGTAAATTCTAATAGTAAAGAATGTGATTGATCAGTTTCGATTAAAATTATTCGAATTCAGGTGAATAGATAACTCTCCTCTCTTACTTCAATTATATATTTATTATCTTCCGTCAGGTGACGAAATGTTCATGTATATTAGACGGTGGTTACTAAATTAAATATGACTATTGGATGTGACTTTGTAAATAGTTATGTAGGTTCATTTGTGTCAATTGAACACAATTATAAATACCACAATAACTTGTCGCCAAAAGTATATGAAAAAAAAAAGAGAAATGAGTCAAAGGAAGAAAATTATTTAAAATTATTTGGAGACTTGATAGTCCATCATCAAGCCTAATTAAACAATGGATCAAGGTTAGTTTGTTTCTTCTCTAAAAACCTACTCATTGTTGAATTAAATTAAATCTAGATGATATTTGGAAGATATAGATTTGATGAATATAGAGATCTAAATTTATATCGTGGATTCAATTATATGGTAACACTCGGCAATTTACTTGATTGTTTGGTGGCAAACTCGGCAATTCCATAGCTGAAGTGTTAATCGTTTTTAAAAGTTCAATCGTATATGATATTTGGTGGGCTGGTGTGGTTTTATAATCAAGTGTTGAATACTTGAATGAATCGTGGATATGATTTATTTTTCTTCCTTTTCATATGATATTAGTTATTAAATATTGATGGTGGTTTTTACTTCTTATTGTTTTCTGTTTTGAACCAAACTCTGGTCTATTGGTAACAAGAAAGAAATTCAAACTATTAAAATTAGATAACTCTAGATATTAGAATTTTTTTTAATGTGTTTTGGCAATTAGTTAAAAAAAATAGAATTAAGCAACTATGTGTTTAGAAAATGTAGTAATAAAAAATAAATACATACAAAAATTAAATAATTGAGAAAAGTGGTGGGTTTGCCGTAAGCATTAAAAATTCGTTGTGAATAGAAAAAATATAAATATTGTGGAAATTTCTTATAGCTTAGTGTAACTATTTTACTAATCTTTTTGTTGCGTAACTTCTTCGATCGGATTATTTCGTAAGCCAATATATTGAAAACAAAAAGTAAAAAAAAAACAATCAAAGACATCTATCTATAAATAAACACTACAAGAAAACAGTCGATTAGCGACTATTCGTTGTGAATAGAAAAAATAATATTGTGAAAATTTCTTATAGCTTAGTGTAACTATTTCACTAATTTTTATTTTATTTTATTTTTTATTTATTTTTTATTTTTAATTTAAAAGAAATTCTTTTTTGAATATGGCCCAATAACGGCCCAAACAATTTACTTCTTAGCACTCACACCACGTGTCTTTTACGACAACAGATAAAGCCAAAACTAGGTATCTCTCTTAGAAGCAACTTCGAATTTTGTGTGTTTGTTTTGGTTCTTTAAACACAAACCCAGAAATCAAGAACAACGTTTGCAGATTCCTCATCGATTAAATTCTTAATTTCTCTCCTTAACCCTTCAATTTTGCTGTAGGTTCACTCTCTATCAGAAAATGAGTTTTCAGGATTTGGAAGCGGGGAAGCCATTGAAACCGCCGCAACAAAGGAATCTGATCAACGGAAACAGAGATGGGACACAAGCCGTGGCTTCCGGTATTTTTCAGATCAACACAGCGGTTTCTTCTTTTCACCGGCTTGTTAATACTCTCGGCACGCCTAAAGATACTCCGGAGCTTCGTGATAAGCTGTGAGTTTTTTTTCTTTGGAATCATTGCATTTGTTCATCTCAGTATAGCCCTTAGGTTGAAACTGCGAAATCATGTCTTAATTATTTTAGGGTTTTATGAGATGAGGCTTGTCTTTTCATTTGTGTATGTTTTGTGGTCTAAAGTTTTAATCTTTTTCACCTATGTATATGTTTTTGTATGTGTTGTTCTGTCTGTGCGGTGTATCTTGTTTGGGCTTAATTCACTGTTGATTTATCAGGCACAAGACAAGATTACATATTATGCAGTTGGTTAAAGACACTTCGGCAAAACTTAAGGAAGCTAGTGAAACTGATCATGGTAGAGATGTTGCTGTGAGTGTGTTTTCTCTCAAAATGAATGACTTAGAAAGATCTCTATTGCTATTAGTTTCTTGTATTGCTGATTCTATTTTATGAATTGGCATTTTCTGCAGCAAAGTAAGAAGATTGCAGATGCTAAACTTGCCAAAGATTTTGAAACTGTGTTGAAAGAGTATCAGAAAGCACAGCATATTGCTGCTGCAAGAGAAACTTCTTACACTCCTTTCGATTCAAAAGAAAACCTTTCTTCAAGGTATGACTACTCTCATAAGAAGTGGTATTAGTTATGTTTAATTCAACAGTAGAGATAACCACTATGTTCTTTGTATCAGTATCATCAATTTCAACATCGTAACATCTAGTTTCTAACCGTTTGAGATTAGTTGATTGCTCTACCTGTTTTTTGATTGGAAACAAAACTAGTTCAACCTCACAAGTTGTGTTGTTGACTTTGAGTCCAAATTACCCGCAGTTTTCTCTTGAGTTGTTAGTTCTTCACTAGTAAAATCTCTATATAGCCCACCTTGAAGTTATTATTACTGATGTTTCTGTTTTTCCTATTCAGTGAGGTAAACAGTGACTATAATAGATCACAAGAGCAGCGTGTCCTCATGGAATCTAACAGGTAAGTAACTTCTACACCGCATGTCTCTGTAAGATAATGATTGTGTAATGTTCATGCTTGTGAGTTGTGTGACCTCTCTTTCTTCATTTGAAGGCAAGAACTTGTGTTGCGTGACAACGAAATTTCCTTCAACGAAGCAGTGATAGAGGAAAGAGAACAAGGAATACAGGAAGTTCAGCAGCAAATCGGTGAAGTAAACGAGATTTTCAAAGATCTTGCGGTGTTAGTTGAAGATCAAGGAGCCATGATCAGTAAGTCTCTTAAGCAAAAAACAACAGTAAAGGACCAAGAATGCTTAGATTTCAATTCTCAATCCTCTTTAATATTCTATTATACTGCAGATGATATCGGTAGCCACGCCGAGAATGCACATTCAGCAACAGCTCAGGGAAAGTCCCATCTCTTGAAAGCATCCAAGACACAAGGATCAAACTCATCCCTGGTAAGAAAAAAGAAAAGAGATCCTCTATTGGTTCACTTGCTTGTTATTCATGTTCCTAACTCCTCCGGTGATTTATGCAGATGTGCTTGCTAATGGTGATATTTGGGATCATTCTTCTCATTGTTATCATAGTACTAACAGCTTGAGATGGCCAGTGCAACATATTTGTGGTCGTTCATTCAAGAGAGAAGTCTTTTTTTTGGACATAGAAATCTGAGTATGCAAAGCCATACTTGTGTCTGTATATTATTCAATCTTCTTTCTTGTTGTTACTTCGCTTATGTGAAATGTTGATGGTAATAAAGAAAACGCATAAATTTGATTTCGGTGTTTTTGATGACCTTTAGTCATCAGGGCTCGTAGTCGTATCATCATCGGCCTCTACTTTACCGAGTCGTTTATGTTGGTTTGTTCCGTATGGTTTGGTTTAACCAAATTTGTGGTTCGTTTCCGTTAGGTTCAGAGAAAAATATGAAAACATGATATGCTAATTAAGTTACCTAAGCAGAAGGGCTGTTTCTTGTTTTTGCATATGAATGAGTATACAAAACATACACAATTTACTCTCTTTATATTGTTTTTGAATAACTCTAACACAAACCTGTCGGATTCTTCATCAACCATAACTTGCATTTAAAGACTTTCTAAAATACAACTTACAAATCACTTTCGCTTTCCGATCTATTTGCCCACAAAACAGGGATCAATGAACGAATTACAAATATGCTAATCAAGATGGCCAAGATGGCAACGTAGAGCAGCTCTCAACGGATAAAGAATCTCATTTCAGAGATCAGATTCTTCTACTAGTAGCTCAACCTCTACAAAGAAGGGCTGTTTCTTGGTTTACACGGCAGATAAAGAAAGCTTTGCTTTTCCAATAAGTTACCTTAGCAACTCTGTTTATTTGGAGATATCTGAAGAAGAGTTTGTTTGGCCTCTCTACGGACGGACCAATCACGTTGCCTTTCGATTCGGTTTTCTGAAGATGGAGAATGAAGGAGAGAAGATTTGTGAGTTCTGTTTCTAAGAGCACTTTGCAACTAACAAGAACAGAGAAGTACACAGTAATTGTTTGTATATATATATGCTTCTGATCCCCTTATGATTACATACAACGAAGACAGAAGCATGTGTTCTCTGTCGCTAATCTTTTCATTCATATCTTGCAAAGGAATGAATAAAAGCAATAATCTTCTCAACACTTTATAATAAGTCACATCAACAATGGAGAAAGAAGAGGTTGGTTTGTTCTTTCTTATTAAAGACATCAGTCACATTTAACGGTTCCATCTATTGAGTCTCTAAGTTCTACTAGTCGAAAATAAAAAGGTACATATCAAAAGTGCATAAACGCGTAAATAATTGATTAACTATAAGGCTGACAAGAGCATACACGCCTAAATAAGAGCACAAAATAACATTGCTTTCACCCAAATCCAATGGATCATCCCTAGCTATCTTCTTGCTATTTTCCTTTTTTTGTGTGATTTTGAATATTTTGTAGCCCTACGTCTACGTGGAGCATGGAATGGCTTGGGTAGCTCTAAATCGTTAACATGAAGATCCTCAACGTGGTCCACAAAGGTGCGAACGCTACAAGGATTCTGAAACCCTTCACCAAAACCTTGGACTTCAACACGTTGGAGAATCTTCCTCTCGGGATTGAAGTAGAAAACATAAAACGGTTGGCCAGATGTATACTTGCGCATGTAAAAAACTTTCTCACCAGAAGCGGTCACTCCAGCAATGGAAACGTGACGACGGAAGAAGATGTTATCAGTACTCCAAGTGTAGTTGTATTTGGACCAATCCTGTTTCGCTACATCCTCCAAAACCCACACATGCAACTCATTATTGGCATCAGCGACGAGATAATCATCCAAATACTTGTCTACATCCCACTCATATTTAACAACCTCATAAATGTCGAAATCATCCTCCCAGTAAATCATAGCTAACTTGCCCTTAAAGTTGATCAATCGACAAAACCTGTCAACGTGAATGAAGCTGAACCTTTCAGACCTCAAATCAAAGCAAACAATCACATAATCATCATGAGCATCATCATCCCAAGGATCCCTGGTGTTACCTAAATAGTACACAACACCGTTGATGCAAACCCCATCGCTTTGAATCTCATGTGTTAAGGAACATTCGATCTTTCTCCACCTCATAACTGCAGGCGCTCCAAATGTAAGAAGGGCATGATCACCAGGACCAGTTGCGTAAGCCATGTACAATACCTTGTACTGCTTCTCAATCGGATCAAAACCAAAAAAGCTATAGGCTTTTCTGTAAGTATACCGCTTAGGTAAGACCGCGTACCGTCAAGTGTTTGGGTTACAGATCGAAGGTTTACCTTGGTATCGACAACCATGGAAATAGATCAAGCCAGAGTTGTAGACACATGAGAAGTGCATGATGTTACTCTAATGATGGATCTGTATATCCTTTGGAGAGAACTTCTTCACGTGAAACTCGGCGGCTGATACAAGAGCCGAGGAGGATGATTTCTCATGAGGATCCTCAAGCTGAGGCGAGGAGAAGAAGCACCACTCGCCACGGCCTTTGGGGTTTCCGTCGTCTGCGATGGCGAATAAGAGCCGCGGCTTAGACAAGGAGTTGGTCAGAAACAAGGACTTGAAATACGGAGTAGCAAACATTGATTCCCATTGCTTCGACACGCAACGAAACCTCGCGACTGCATCTCCGGGCAATCTCGAGATTATCTCCAGGATGAGCTCAATCGACATGGTTGGTGATGATTTCATCATCTTCGAAACAGAGATGACAAGGAGAAGAAGAAGAACACTGCAACAAGAGGTCTCGGTGGTGTGACAATCTCTACAACGTCTCAGCCATTTCTTAGGGTTACAACCGCTTAAGTTTCTCCGAGACACACCCTCCTTTACACACAAGCTTCGTTTATAGACCTAACCGCGCGAATTACAAGTGAATAAGTCGGTTAGGTTTCACCGTTTCACTAAACCGTAAACCATGTAAGCTAGAATTAAACCAACTGACTTTACCCATCTCTTGATTAAACCAGCTTCCAGTTGACATTACCAGTCCGGTTTAAGCATCAATATTAGATTGATTTTCATAAGAACCAACAATGACCTGCCGATACAACGAAGAAAGAGATACGTTTAAGACCAATCTCTGTTATGAAATGGGCATGTCAATTTGTTGTGCTATTTTATCTATGAAATTGTGCTCTTTCTTGTTTTATAATTGTTTCAATAAATCAAGTTTTATACTTGGCTGGCTTCGTTTCCAATTGAGAATAAATTGGACTAGAACTGGTTTCTTTACTCTGGAATTATCTTACCATCCCATTGTGAACAAGTTGGGATACATTATGGACCTGGTCTCTGTTTTTTTTTTTTTTTTTTTGCTATGGTTGGGATACATCATACATTATAACTCAAAATTGACAGATTTCATTATCAAATTCAGTCATGTACAAACAAGCAACTACGATTCTTAAGAGATTGAACAAGTTCTTCATAGTAATCAGATCATCCACTTGAAAAGCCACTTCCATACCAAGAGAACCAAGCAAAGGAACACCTGCATAAGTAGACAATAAAACAAAAGATGATAACGAATAACATAGAACGATTTAGAAACCTAAAACACAATCGAAGATTGATAAAAAAAAAGATGTAAACAGGTATTAAAGTAACAAGTAGCTTATGGTAAAAAGAAGCTAACAGTGTCTCAAAGCCTGATTTTATTTTCTGCCTAAGAAAAACGAAATGTTGAAACACATTTTTATCAACTTTGGACACAGATACCAGAAAACAGCCAAAATCAATTCCAACTATTTGTCAAATGTTTTTTCATACCTAAACTTTAATACTCTGCAAATAACAACTTGAACTATATTAAAATTCAAATTTGCTATCTAAAACAATCCATGACATCCACGTAGCACTAGGACTTACCAAAACTACGTCATTTTGGTCATTTTTGGGTGTGTAGTGGCAAGAAATTACCAAAAATAAGTCTCACAACACACTCGAAAACGGACTTCAATACCCCATTTTTTGTCAAACGCTTTGTTTCTTACCACAACACACTTAAAAATGACCAAAATGAATTAGTTTTGGTAAGTCTTAGCACCACGTGGACACCACAGGTCGTCATCGTTAAACCCTAACTTAACACTGTTTGAGCAAAAGTTGAAACTGTCAATATTTCATATAGTTTAGGTAGCAAATTTGAATTTTAATACAATTCAGGTTATTATTTGCAAGGTGTTAAAGTTTAGGTATAAAAAATCGGGGATTGATTTTGGCCATTTTCCCCATCAGAAACAATAGGCAAATCATCACACAAATAACACAAAAGGATTAAAACTGAAATCTCAGCCGAAAGATGGTGATCTAGTGATTTTGATAATCATTGAATAATCATTCAATTTGGACATAATTTCAACATTGATTGCATATAATCAAAGGACTCAAAACAAAAAAAACAAAGAAAAAACAAAAGAAAACACAAGAGAGGTCAGATGGTAGTGCATGGATCTGTATTTCAGATTTGGAGACGTATGGAAATTATATCCTCATTCTCCCGATGTATAAAAATCAATACTTTGAATCGCTTTCTTGTCACTCGGTTGATAAGGGTGATTGGTTGTGCGACTCAGTAACTAGATGAGGTAGAGTTTGGAATATTTATGGGAGTTTTTGTAAATATCGATTTTTACGTCGGTTGTCTCATCGGAATAATGAAATTCTGATCAGATTGTTTTGCGTAGATTCTGTGTTAGTATTGGGAATCCGGATACGGTCGTTTCAAAGAATAATATGATAATAAATTCTATTTTCTATATGATTGTCAGTGATGCTTAATTAGTCAATAGTCAATATTGTTAAAAGTATGCTTAATTATTTTATTTATTAAAATCCATATATAAATTAGAATTAGTGAATGATGCAATTACTTAAAATTCTGAAACAGATCACAATATAATGGGCCTTTCTAGTCTTGACCAAATCGAAGTCAACAAAATAACTGAATGAATATTAAACTTGAGAACCAATACCTAACCGAAAATCGAATGGATTAACGAAATATCCAACATATTATATATCAAAAATATTAATTATATTTATACTTAATATAACCCAATTACCAAATAACAATTAGAAATCAGTTAAAATTTAATCTTTATAAACCAAAATATTTAAAATAACAAAAAATATCGGAAGATATCTAGAACCAAATGGATATATCAAAAAGAATACATCCTAAACTTCTATATCTAAAATATCTGAAACAAAATGGTTCTACCCGTAACCAAACCGAATAAACTTAGTCTACACTATTAAGCCACGTAAGTAATTATCTCGTGATCCCTAATAATATTAGGCTAATTAATACGGCGATTTGTTTCGAGACCTTAATGGAAGTCCAGCTTTAATAATGTGTCACCGGTTCAGAATAGTTTAATCGGCTGGTTGGCTTACCTAAACCACATAGAACACCAAAATATCGGGTCAAACCGATATCATCCACACAACCCATAATTTTCAATGTACTATATAATGTGAACTGGTAGAGCTTATTTGTTTGTGGTAAAGTTGGATATTCCCTATATATTAATATCTCCTATATATCCCCTACGTATTAATAGAAAAGCATTCTCTTGAAAAAGCTAATATATCGTCGCCAGAGAGCTCGAGACACATTTAGCAAAAAACCTTTAAATTTTCTACTTAATTACATTAACATGCCATTATATATTCAAAAAAAACAATTAACGAATAATAATTAGATATGTCATCATTTCTTACACAAATTTAAATATCACATATAAAAACTAATTAAATAATTACATACTATTATAAGTCAAATTTCACTAAAATTTACTTACAAATATACAAGTCAAAGTTATATTACATACTATCTTAAAATCAATATTAATATCTCCTATATATCCCCTACATATTAATATAGAAGCACTCTCTTGAAAAAGCTGATATATCGCCGCCAGAGAGCTCGAGACACATTTAGCAAAAAACCTTTAAATTTTCTACTTAATTACATTAACATGCCATTATATATTCAAAAAAAACAATTAACTGAATAATAATTAGATATGTCATTATTTCTCACACAAATTTAAATATCACATATTAAAACTAATTAAATAATTACATACTATTTTAAGTCAAATTTCACTAAAATTTACTTACAAATATACAAGTCAAAGTTATATTACATACTATCTTAAAATCAATATAAGTAAAATATTTTAAAAAGGCTATAAAAACATATAAAGTTAATAAAAATAAAGAACATATAACTTATTAAACATATAACTTATTAAACATATAACTTATTAACAAAATCATATAAAAATGTTATTTTTTATGTTAGTATTATTACAATAATAATTTAAATAACAAGCTTTCAATAGTTATTATAATTGATTATAAAAAGAAATATATTATCCTTGAATTATCTCCAACTCATTAAAAGAAACTTAATTCTCAAAAAATAAAGATTTATATATATTCATAAATAAATATAAAAATGACAACAAATTATGGGATATCATGATGTGTGATTATTTATATATACCTAAGTATGTAAACTAATTAATCTCAACATTTAGTGTGATTATTCATAAAAAATGGAAATATTGATAACCGAATAGGAATATACGTTTTAATTGTACATTAATCTATGTACTATTAAAAAGGAAAGAGACAATAACCCTTATCATTATAAATAAACTTAGTACCCAAAAAAATTATAATATATTTAAAATGAGTGATTATTAGATTATGAAAAATTGTTATAATTACTCGATTAACCATAAATATAAAAATTTGATTCTTAAAGCTCACAGAAAAATATATATATATATATATATATATATATATATATATATATATATATATATATATATATTTCCATAAATTGTAACATTTTATAAATATTTTCTTTACCACGTTCACATAATTCACGGGTGAAATGTATTCTTACACGAATACGTTGATTTTGAAATTTCATTAATTTTTTTATAATGGTTTTTCTGGTAATAATCCGTTATTTATAGAAAATATTAACAAACCGACTAACTCAAAAGATTTAAAAAGCCTAATCACAAATATAAAATCAATAAATTAGATTATTTTCAAAAAATTTAGTTTAGAATCTGATTGTTACTAACATATAATAAAATTAATTAATTAAACTATCGAGTAATTTAGTATGTTGTTATGGTTACATAAGAAACATGCAAAACTGTTATGATTACAAAATAAAACATAAGAGATATGAATTTGATTTTTAAACCATACAAAATACATATTGCAATAAATAGTAACATTTTATCAATATTTTCTCTTACACAGTTAAAAATTTCATGGATGAAACATATTTTTTACATGAAAAAACGCAGCTTTGAATAAATAAATAAAAAACTTAAGTTACATATTATGTTTGACTCAAACAAATATTGGTTCTTGAATAATAATTTTACTTATAAATAATTTTTTTTAAATCGATTTATGCGCATATTGTTATCTAGTCAGAATATTGTAGCCAAACAAGAAATCGTCTTTATTACTTTACCCGTAAACGCTCCGAAAATAAATAGAGGTCTACAAAAGGAAACTCGTATTAAAGGCTCTTATGAGATGTTTATGGTAAAGCTCAATTTCGTAAGATAGTAGCCAACGAGAAATCATGTTAGTATTTCCTCATTATTTAACAATGAAAAAATCGAACCAATTTTAATATAGATATTTTATTAGACTACACCAAAAGGCTCTAAATGTTTTATTAGACGAGATATTTATGGCAAACCCAATCTCATGTTATGTTTGTTCATTAAAAGAAAAATGTTGTGTTTAGACAGTGTTGCTATATAATTAACTGCGACAGCTAGAAATATATTTAACGATATGTAGTCTTTAACTTAACAAATGTTTCTCTGTTATAAAAAGACTTTTTGAATCGATTCTTCATCTCTGCAGGAAAGCTGAATATTTCAAGAGTGCCATCAACATTAATGATTTAAGATGGCTAAATATGTTTTTTTTATCCAATTATCTAATGTTTTATTTCTTTTCTCCCAGTTTTTTTTAGACTTGAACTGATCATCTGATATTATTTTTGATGACTCAAATATTTTTTTTTGAAGAAAGGCAACAAAGCTTAACAATATATTTATTTTTTAAGTGGGATGCTTTCATCCACTGACGCATCGGTTTGTCAAGTATTTTACGCAAAGTGTAACATCTGAGCACCAAAACAACCTTTCAAAATGACAGCTGGAGTTTTACGCAAAATGACAACCTTTCTAGGCACTACCATTACAAACGAATGGAACTAAAGACTTCAACATAGATCTAGCTGTTGGTACTCCTCCTCCAGGTAAAATTTTTGTGGATCTCAATCCGATTTGGGGTAAAAATAGTAGGATAACATCAGAAGTCTACCAAATGGGCTTGTTCTCATTTTCATTCCTTCGGAGCTTACTCGCAAATGGGTTTTAGAGGTAGGGTGCTGGCAAGCAGGTAATTGCCTTTTCACGGTCACTCCCTAAACACCAACAGCTACTCTAACCCCTCTCAAGCTTGTCTCGCTTCCGATTTGGGTTATTCTGAAGAATGTGCTCCCTCAGTTATACTCTCTTCCGGGTCTCAGCACCATAGCCTCTGGAATTGGGGAGCCTCTACACACAGAGAAGCATCAGCTTCCTCCTTTATCCACCGATACAAGAATTAAAATCGAGATTCTGCTAAACAAGTCTCTCCCGCAGTCTGTACTAGTTGAGGATGATGATGGTAATGAGCTTCGTGTGTGGGTTGAGTATCCACATCTACCTCCCAAGTGTGATTTCAGCAGTGAATATGGTTATCTTTACCATCGCTGCCCTACTGATCCAGTTATTGAGAAGAAGACGGTAATGTCTGACAAAGATTCGACATCAGCTCCTCCCATGCCATCTAAAGATTCACAGTTCACATGGCAAGTTAAAGGGCATTTAGTTGCAGGAATCCCTATTCCTGACACTCCTGCAGATCCTCCTGCTACTTTGCAACGATCTGAAGTACCTAACCTTCCATCATTGTCTACCATTGACCCCATTGTCATGCCCCCATCGACAACCACCCACAAATATTTGGACTCTCCATCAGCTGACTCTCCAAATGAATGGCAAGTTGTGCATCATCTCTCTAAATCTCTAAAGGCATCGCCTGACTGCTCCCTCCCTGATCGTAGTACTGGTTCCTCAAGCATCAACAAAGTGACGAAACTGTCCACTGCATCTGATACGGCCCAGGGTAAGGCTCAGAACACTGTCGACCCTGCAATTCTAAGGCCACTTGCCAATCAAACAAAATTCGTAGTCAAAATGACCTTACCAAAGAAAACAAGTGCTAAGCCTCCAAAGCTCACTAGTCGAGGACGTCTGCCTGCACAAGGCCTTTCTCATCTTCGTCACGCTTGAAAGCTATGCATTCATCCTTTTGCCCACTTTTGATGATGATGAAGATCTTTTGTTATAATATTAGGGGTTTGAATACATCCCTCCGGCAAGTAGAACTCAAGAGATGGGTTCAAGCTTCTAGACCTTTATTAGGAGGATTTTTGGAAACACATGTTCAAATAGAGAATGCGACTGCTATTTTGGCCCGGAACTTCCCGGGTTGGCGTTATGATTTTAACTATACCTCTAATGCTCAAAATGGGAGAATTTGGATTGTTTGGGATCCTGCTGTCAATGTTATCACCTTCTGTAAGACTGATCAGCTCATCACCTGTGGAGTTTTCGACACTGCGGCTAATCTATCCTTCTCATTAACCTTTGTCTATGCCCGTAACTGCATGATCGCAAAGAGAGAGTTATGGCAAACTTTACAAGAACTTCATGACTACGGTCTCCAACGCAATCATCCTTGGTTGATTCTTGGGGATTTCAACCAGATCCTTAGAGCGGATGAGCACTACTCACTCCTTCCTTATCCTCATCCAACTCAAGGTATGGCTGAATTTCAACAATGCATTGACTCTTGTGAATTTCTGGAGCTGGCAAGTAGAGGGGCGGACCACACCTGGTTTAATAGTCAGATTCACAATCCGAGCACTAGGAAGCTTGATAGAGCACTGGTCAACAAAGCATGGTTGACAACTTTCCCTCAGGCAAATGCTCTTTTTGATGCTCCGGGAGGTTCAGATCACTGTCCTATTCTAGTTGCGACCTCTGAAAATGAAGAAAGAAGAAAGGTCCCCTTCAAGTTCTACTCCTTCTTTACTTCGCATCCTGACTATCCAGGACAAGTTGAAGCAGCCTGGAACTCAACTATTGTGCAAGGGAATATGATGTTCTCCCTTTGTCAGAAGCTCAAGGCTGTTAAGATGGTTTGTAAAAGCTTGATACGCACTCACTTCAGTAATATTCAAGCGAGATCAGCGGAAGCATTGGAAGCTCTGAGCAATACTTAGAATCAGTTGTTAACCTCACCGAATCCAGTCCTGTTTGAAGAAGACAAATTGGCTCGGACTCACTGGCTAATCTTGTCTGCAGCGGAGGAGACTTTCTTGATGGAAAAGTCAAGGGTTCGTTGGTGCACAGAAGGAGATTCCAACACTCGATTTTTCCATAACTCACTCAAGGATCGTCAGGCGAGGAATATTATTAGATCTCTGATTGATGATAATGGAGAGCGGATATCAGATAAGAAGAAACTTAAAAGCATGATAATGGCTTACTACCAAAGGATGCTGGGAACATCAGATGCACTCGTCTTGCCACTCTCGGTGGAGATGATCCAAGAACTCCATCCTTTCAGATGTTTGGAGGACATTGCAGCTTCTCTCACTGTCATCCCAACCCCTGAGTTGATCACCTCCACCCTCTTCTCACTTCCCAGAAATAAAGCTTCAGGACCCGATGGATTCTCTGTTGATTTTTTCATTGACTCGTGGTCTCTTGTTGGTCCTATGGTTATCGAAGCTGTTCTCAAATTATTCAAGACTGGTAAACTCCTGAAGCAAGCCAATGCCACTATCCTCTCTCTCATCCCTAAGACAGTCACCGCTGAGAAGCTTACTGAATTCAGACCAATTTCTTGCTGCAATACAATATACAAAATCATCTCTCGGATTCTTGCCAATCGTCTCAAGTTATTCACCAGTCAGGTGGTACAAAGAAATCAAACAGCTTTCATTCCTGGTAGGTTGCTGTGTGAAAATGTTTTGCTTGCTTCTGAGCTTGTAGCGGATTTCAACAAAGACGGTCGAGGCTGTCTTCAAATCGATTTGTCTAAGGCTTTTGACAATGTGGACTGGGGCTTTCTATCCAACATACTGACAGCTTATAATCTTCCTCCTTTATTCATCAATTGCCTCAAAGCTTGCTATATGTCTCCTTCTTTTTCAGTGGCCTTCAATGGAGAACCGATTGGATATTTTTCTGGAAGAAAAGAATTAAGGCAAGGAGACTCCATTTTGGCTCCTCTATTTACCCTTGTCATGGATATTTTGTCAAAAAAGTTAGACAAGGCGGCTACCTTGGGAAGATTTCGACCACATCCTCTAATAACGCATCTTAGCTTTGTTGATGACATCATGGTCTTCTTCGATGGAAGTGAGGAATCTTTGGTTCATATCCTGGATATCATTGCCCAGTTTAAAGCTGCATCAGGTTGGGAGTTAACTTACAAAAAACGTGCTTGTTCTTGGATGGCAACAACCGAGTCTCTCTTAGCCAAATCGCTCACAGACACAATCTCTCCCATGGTTCGTTGTCAATGCGCTATTTGGGGGTTCCTCTCATCACTCATAAGCTAACTCCTTCTGACTATCAGCCGCTTAAAGACAAGGTGAAAGGGCGGATTAACTCCTGGACAAACAGACATCTCTCATTTGATGGTAGGTTACAATTGCTCCAGTCAGTAATCAACAGTACAATCAACTTTTGGGCTTCAATTTTCTTATTACCTAACAAATGTATGGAGAAGCTTGAGCAAATTTGTGGTGCATTTTTGTGGAATGGCACTGCGGATACTGCTAGGGGGGCAAAGGTTTCTTGGGAAACATTGTGTTCTACAAAAGCTGCTGGAGGACTAGGCCTAAAGAGGCTTGTGGATTGGAATAAGATATTTGGACTCAAGCTTATTTGGCTTCTCTACTCGCATGCTGGTTCCCTTTGGGTTTCCTGGGTTAAACACCATTTAATAAGGGATAAGTGCTTCTGGAATGCAGATTTTCGAAATTCGGGGAGCTGGATTTGGCGACGCTTGTGTAAGCTTAGGCCTCTTGCAAGACCCTTTGTGTACTTCAGCATCTACTCAGGACAAGTTGGTCTTTTTTGGCATGACAACTGGACCGGACTTGGTCCTCTACTCGACATACTTGGTGCGGCTGGTCCTCGGGTCACAGGTATTAAATCCAGTGCTTTGGTGTGCGAAGCGACAAATAATGGGGAGTGGTCTATTCCCAGAGGGCGTCATCCACTAATCCAACTTCTAAGAGCCTGTCTCCATGACCATACACCGCCTAATCCTGAAGCAGGTACCGATGTTTTCCTTTGGAAACTCTCTCCAGACCAAACTCAAGTATCCTTCTCCTCAATGCGAACCTGGAAGCATCTTCACCCTCCTGGACCCCGCGTACCCTGGTCCTCCCAAGTTTGGTTCAAAGAAAGATTCCAAAAAATGGCTTTTATGACTTGTCTCAATGTGCAAGAACGGCTAACTACAAGAGATAGACTATTACGATGGAGCTTCCTTGTTCCTCCATTTTGTCTTTTATGCTTGACAGGTAATGAAACGAGAGATCATTTGTTCTTTGATTGTCCTTACTCCAAGAATCTTTGGTCAGCTTTCTTCTCTTCGATTCATCCTCCGGCAATTCCACCCACTCCAAGAATCCTATCTTTGCCTATGGTTCACCCACTTCCAAACACATTAATGGTCTCAATAGCTCCAGTCGCAATAAGCATGTGTTCTTCTAGTATAAGCAAACTCTTTCATTTAGTCTCTTCATGTACTGGTCATACTTTGGAAAGATCAATGAAATGGTATCCTTTTTTTAAAAAAAAATAATAATAATTAAAAAAAAAAACTTCATAGTGATTGATGGAAGTATGGCTGAGCTTATCCGTCCCAGTCTTTATGATGCTTACCAGGTAAAATAAAATCGATGTGCTTCTTCTTGCTCTTGTGCAGATTTTGGTTCCTTGGAGTTATAGCTAAACATCCTCTTGCTCTTGTTTCTTAACGCAAAAAGCACATTGAGTTGGTCTCTCCTACACCGCCTGAAGCAGAGGTTACCAAATTCGACGTAGTGGGTCCTGTTTGTGAGTCTGCGGATTTCTTGGGCAAAGACAGAGAGCTTCCTACTCCTCCACAGGTATGATAAGGATCTGATTCTGTTTGGCCGCTCAAGTAAAATGTGGAATCTAATGAACTAATACAGGGTGCTGGTCTGGTGGTTCATGACGCTGGTGCATACTGTATGAGCATGGCTTCCACTTACAATCTCAAGATGCGTGCTCCGGAATACTGGGTACCAACACATTTTCTTGTTATTTTTGTTTTCTAGAGAAATCACAGGAGAACCGAAAGAAATTTTAACTTGTTTTCTTAAATTTTGTGTTGTTTTTGTTTTGGCAGGTTGAAGAAGATGGGTCGATCACTAAAATACAGCATGTTGAGACATTCGATGACCATTTGTGTTTCTTTGTAGGTCTATGAATGAACTCTGAGATTTATTTACTCATCATTGTTGCTTTTTTTTTCAACCTAACAATAATTAAAATAAAACTCCTAGATTGGTTATCGAGACTGGAGGGTAGTCGTTTACAAAAACTGTGTATGACAATAACCTTTTAGAAGATCGAGCTAGACAATCCGCCTTCCCATTAGACTCCTGCAGGATCTTGGATAGATTGAATAGCGGCAAGGAAGCACGAAGTGCATGAAATTCCTCAAAAAGCGTTGAAAAGGCCGGCCACTCCTCCGAGTCTTGCACCATCGCGACAAGTTCTGCTGAATCCGTCTCGAATTGCTGACAATCAATGCCTCTGGACAGAATACACTCCATAGCCCATAGTAAAGGTTCTAGCTCCAAATGAAGTGGGGAACTACTTCGACGTTGGCATCTTGCTCCCATGACTATAGTCTTATCTTCTCCATCACCACACCACCAACCCATCCTGAATTAGGTTCTGAGGATTTCCACGAGCCATCAACTTGACAACGAGTTGTCGGGTCTGAACTATGCAAAGGTTCCGAATCAACCAGACAAGCCCTTGTGCCTACTTGGGTTTCCTCCCACAACAATTGTTCACCTAGATCCTGATTAATGATATCTAATGGCTCTGAACTTAACCCTTGAAAGACCTTTTTATTCTTATTCTTCCATATGAACAAAACAATCCATGGTATCGATAGATGAGTAGCTCCCAAAGCCATAGGGACTAACCCATTACCAAAATAAAATCCAAGTTTAAATAAGCTGAGTCAAACGGAAAATTGTTTGTGGGTAGTCCAACAAAGATCAAATCCCATATTTGACGAGAATGGGAACACTCAAAGAGAGTATGATTAATCGTCTCCACCGCTAGTTCACATCTCTTACATATCGTGTCACAATGAATTCCCCGAGAAGCTAATCGCCCCGTCACCGGGAGAGAACCGGACGCTATCTGCCAGAGAAAATGTCTGATTTTAGGTGGTACCGGAAGGTTCCAAGCCTTAGCCTTCAGAACATTGAAATTAGGACCATAGTCAATTTCGTGCTTCATGGATTGAGCTACCTTATAGCCCGACTTGACAGAATACCGACCCAAAATTGTATAATGCCATACTAACCGGTCTGGTATAAAAGATTTACTTATAGGCAAGCTCTTAATAACATGAATATCCTCCGGATCCATAAATTACTGGAGAATAGGTAAATGCCTGGTATAAAAGATTTACTTATAGGCAAGCTCTTAGTCTGTGGGTTTATCAGATGATTTACCATTAGATTTGAATGTAACTGTCGTCCCCTACCATTAGCAGATCAAGGATGTTGATGAGGAATCCATGGATCATGCCAAACCGAAATATTGGACCCAGATCCAACCATCTAGCGAGCACCCCGTTCCATTAATTTTTTTGTGGCAAAAATACTTTTCCACCCAAAAGAAGGGGGATAAGGTTTTTTAGTCATCAAAGGATGCTTGTTCCTGAAGTATCGACCTCTTAACACTTGAGCAAACAAAGAGTTCAGAAATTGTATTAAACGCCAATATTGTTTAGCCAACAGTGCATCCTTAAAAGTATCCAAATGCCGAAATCCCTAACCTCCCTCAGCTTTATCTCTACAGATCCTATCCCAAGCCACCCAGTGAAGTCCCCGATCTTTCCCATCAGAACTCCACCAGAAATTAGAAATGGCACTCGTCAACTTCGTCGTCAAGCCTTGCAGAAGTTTGCAACAAGATATAATGTGAGTTGGAAGGGCCAATGCTTCCGATTTAATCAAAATTTCCTTCCCTCCTTAGATAAAATTTTTGCTGTCCAACCATTTACCCGATCATCCATCCTTTCACGGACGTAGCCGAAAACTTGAGTCCTTGATCCCCCGAGACTCTCAGGAATTCCCAAATAGGAGCCCATTCCTCCTTCTTTAGAGATTCCAATCACTGATTTAATCTTATCCTTAACCTCCGAAGATACTTTTTTACCAAACATAATAGAGGATTTATCAAAATTTACCTCCTGGCCATTTGCTTTTCCATAGGTACCTATGATATTCATGACTGTTGAACATTGCTCTTCGTCTGCTCTACAAAAAAACAGACTATCATCCGCAAACAGCAAATGGGAGATAGGGGCGAGGCCCGTGCAATCTTTATTCCTGAATTTTTTTCCTCCTGTTCTGCCTTCTTAATGTTAGCAATCAAAACCTCAATGCAGAGGATAAACAAATAGGGTAACAAAGGATCCCCCTGTCTCAACCCCATTTAGGTATAATGGAACCCCGCGGTTGACCATTGAGTAAAACTTGATAGGTCACCGAACTCACACACCACATAATCCAAGAGATCATCTAGGATCAAAGCCGAGCCTAGTCAAGACTGCCTTCAAAATATCCCATTTAACACGATCATACGCCTTACTCATATCTGTTTTAAAAGCTAAATATTCCGAATTACACATCCTATTGGTTTTTAAACCATGAAACATTTCTTGGGCCACCAGAATATTGTCTGTAATTAGTCGGCCAGAAACAAAGGCCGATTGAGTTTCAGAAATGAGAGAGGGCAAAATCTTCTTTAACCGGAAGCAATTTTTTTTTGAAATAATATTATAACTCACATTACACAAACTAATAGGTCTAACCTCAGCCATTCTCTTTGGCAATTTCACTTTTGGAATCAGACAAATATTAGTTTCATTGAGTCTGGGATCAAACTTCCCAGTCTGAAAGAAATCCCTAACCAGGTCAACCAAATCTCCTTTAAGGTGAGACCAAAACCTCTCAAAAAATAATGTTGTCATTCCATCCGGTCCCGAAGTTTTCTCTGGATGCATTGCGAAGAGAGCCTTACGTACTTCCATTTCTGAAATATCCTTAATTAACTCCCTATTCATACTCTCTGTAACAAAAGGATTGACCGCTTGTACCACCTCCGAAATACCACACACATCCGATTGAGAGAAAAGATTATTAAAATAGTCAGAAGCAATCCTCTCCATACCCTCAGTTGGTTCCTTCCTCACATCCCCTGAATCAAACAAACCTACAATTTTATTTCTAACCCTCCTCTATTTGGTAGAAGCATGGAAAAACTTTGTATTCTTATCTCCGACCCTAAACCAGAACTTTCGACTTTTCTCTTGCCAGTATAATTCCTCATCATAATAAGCATCCTTTAACTTCTTCTCACTAATAATAATTTCCGCTTGCGAACAAGAATCATCCTTTTTAGCGTCTTCTAAAGCCACCTTAAGTGAAGAAATAAGAGACTTACTATTCAGGACATTATTCTTTCTCCACCATGAGATAGAATTCCTACAATTTTTAATTTTCTGCAAAAACACCGGGGTTCTGAAATTTCAGGTACGATTCCAATCCGATTCCACCGCCCCAGAAAACCTCTCTTTCCTCATCCAACGCTTATCAAACCGAAATTGACGAAACCGCCGTCCCCCAGAATTTGCACAAGAGGCTAAAATAGGTCGATGATCTGAACCTATCATCTCAAGGTAATCCATTCGCGATCTAGGAAAAATTGAATGCCAATCCTCATTCCTTAAGGCACGGTCCAAACGGCACCGGACCACATGATTATTACGATGGTTCCCTCGCCAGGAAAGTAAATCCCCATAACACGGAAATTCCAACATATCACACTCATGGATCATAGAGATAAACGGAAGAAAAGAATAAGCTGGTCTTACCGCGCCTCCCGATTTTTCGTGATTACCTATAAGTTCGTTGAAATCACCGATCGTAAACCAAGGACCCTGCCGAGCAGATCCTAATTGAATCAGCTTATCCCAAACCCCATGTCTAAGTCTGGGAATCGGGTCTCCATACACAAAAGTTATAAATAAAAGTTGAGACCCCAAGAAAGCTTGATCATCCACTAACCGATCACATTCATAAAGAATTTCAAGTCTTATATCATTATTATAAAAAATAGCTAAACCACCGCTAGACCCACAGGGTTCAACCATATACAAATGATGATAATGAAGTTTATTCTGGAATTTTTGTAAATAAGAAAAACATATTTTTGTTTCAGATAAAAATAAAATATCTAGTTTATTCTGCCTCCATAAATCCTGCAAATAATTATTTGTCAGGTCCGCACCAATGCCCTGACAGTTCCAGCTCATCATCTTCACGTTTGAGCCGGTGGTTTCGGAAGATCCACCATCCCTTTCTTCGACTTTCGGGTTCCTCCTCCCATTATGCCACCCTTTGGCTTTTTCTGAAGTGGCTTGACCACCCCCTTCTGTTTACAAGAATCACATGCAGATTTCAAAAACCACGCTTTAGCTAATAACCGTTTACCCGTCGAAGCAACATGCATAACTTGTCTTTTACCCACCTTACTACCCTTTGAAACAGAACCTCCAACCCGCTTATCAGCACTAACTTTACGAGTATCCAAATGTATATTCCTCAAAGCTTGGTTAACTTCCCCCAAACCCACAACTATACTAGAAGAGAGAGAGAAGTTACCTTGTGGAGCAGTGTCATCAGCCTCCGACAAGCCCTTCTCGTTATCCGACAGAACCTCTTCTCCATCTGCAAAGGTTTCCTCAACCAGATTCGATTCTAGACCAGCAGCCCCACCCTTCGGACACTCCCCATCCTCCAGCAGATCGTCGGAACTCACCGAGAAACCTGCCTCATTGTTGCTTTTTATTAGTTGAATTGTACGATTATTCAGAATCAGGGCCATATATTTCTGTTATAGCTTTTCATATTCTTTGATTTAATTCAAAGTCCTCAACGAAGTGTTCTTTTGTTCTAATCAACCATACATTTCACAATGGTCATTAAAACAATCCCACTTGTTACTTGTCATCATTTGCAGAAGCAAAAAAAATCACACATTAGTTGCCACGTATTTAAAAAGCAAATCAAAACCAAAAATCAATCACACAATACCGTAACAAATGCTGTGTACAACAAATGCTGTGTAGTGACCACTTCCGTATTCACCATGGTGGTTACACACACCATACAACTGGTAAAGGTGTTTTGACCATCTTCCGTCTTCACGAACATTTTTAACTTAAGGTCTTCAACAGGGTAAGTAACGAAAGCCTTATTTTTCCTCGTCGTATTTCCGCTATGTTCGAAACGCATCAGGTGGAACACCAGAATTTCGGGCAGTTTCCACAGATCTAACTTGATCTTTGCTTCTTTGAAGCCACCACAACAATCACAATTCAACCTATTGTTTCCTCCAAGAATCTCTTCTGCTAAATAGGCATCCAGACATGAGTATATGGACGGTTCTTTCTGGTTTGTCTTCTTAGCTGCAGACAAATCCTCTAAGTAACTGGAATCATAAGTGTCATTAATTTTCTTGCTCCAAGTGATTACGACCATCACATCGTCGTCATCGTTGGGAGGATTCACAATAAAATCGACACTGAGAGGACGAAGGCTGCGCGTCTCATGATCTCCCCATAATAGGCCCAACTTATGTCTCTGTTATCATCACCTTGAGGAAGCCGGCGTAGAGGTGAAAGCAATCCAAAAACGATCGCAGCTATGTCACTTCCAGTAACTGATTCTTTCTTGATGTAGCTGACCAGAGGTGTTCCGAAAAGATTGGTGCTTGTGCCACCATCAGCTGACCTTTCAGCATACCCATGAAAAATTATTAGTCGAACTCTTTTTGCTCCATTACAGTTCATACGATAGGCAACTATTTGATCAATTTCACTTATTAAACTCAACAGCTCTAGGGGCTCCTCAAAGTATTCAGACACTTGGTATTCAGATACCTGCAAAGCAAAACACACAGATAGTACTAGTAAGGTCTTTATTTCACGATATAAAGGGCCACATATATAAGAGAAGGACTCGTAAGATCATTACTTTAGCGACAAGAAGACTTTGACCCTGTTTTAAGCACCAAGCAGTCCCTAATGTATATGTGAGATCCCTTAAGCAACCGTCTTTAAGTCTTTAGGAACTGTTACAGTGTATAACATTGGCAGATGGCATCTATCGCTGCTATACACTGTAACCTTCAACGGACGATTTGTCTCTCATGGCAAAGGCAAAGATAAGCATGTAAACAGGTCATACTTTACTGATCTTTTTGCACAGCCTGTGCAGACTACTGTTGTGGAGTATTATCTATAAGTAGGGTTCATAGTATTTCAAAAAGAACTAAATTAAATTTAAATTATCTATTACGAGATATTGTAAAAGTAATATAATAGTTTGAAAGTATGTGTTACTAATAAAATTAAAATGATCTAAAAAGAGGAAAATTATAAATAAAGCTAAATATATATAAATATTAAACATAAACTATTAGTAAAAATACAACATCAAAATGAAAACTCTTGATAAAAAATATTATCGTAAAGAAACGCTAAATAAAAAAATTACATAATGAAATGCCACACTTGAATCGAGGTAACATTGCAATTTTTTTTTTCAAGTATTATAAATATAAAATATTTTATGAAAATCATGGTAAAGAAGTGCAATCATTATAACAATTATTAATATTTATATTAATAGTAGAATAATATTATGACAAAGTGATACTAAGTGAGAATAACGAGCGACTGGTTGTATTGAGTAAATGAAAATTACTAATAAAATATTTATAAGTAAAGCATATATTTAATCTTGAGTAAAACTGTATCAAATAAAATTATAATAAAATATACTATTGCGAAAAATAAATTAAATGGTAAATATTAAAAATATATATTTTATAAAAAGTTACATAAATAGATGCAACCATAAATTATATATTTAAAGTTTTATTAAATTTTGATATTGCTATAATTATTTCTAGAATCTTAAGTTCGATTATAAAATAACGTTGAATATCGAATATTAATATTTAAATTATCTAGATTCAACATGAAATTAATGCGTAATGTATTTCAATGAACAATGATTTGTTAATTATTGAAGAATAGATAAATATATATGTAGAATTCAAAAAAAAATTATTTAAATAGACACAACTATTAGAAGTAAAAGTAGACAATTATCTTCATAATTGGTTTTCTTTGAGCTAATCTAATAAAAAACTGTTAACAAAAAAACTATTAGAAATAAAAGTTGTGAGAAAAAAATATAAATAAAATATGATAACACAGTTCTATAATAAATAGATGCAATTGTAAAATGCCTAAAAAAATTCTATAAAAGAAAGAGTTTTTTTTTTACGAAAGTACGTAAAATGTACAACTAAAAATCTTAACTATTGTCGTCATCTATTCAAATTATTGTTATGATATATAGATTACTCAATAATTGCTCTCTTTATTTTGTTGGGCCTCTAGAGGTCCAATAAAGGCCTAATTGTGAAACGACAGAACAACACATCCGAGTCGGAGTCGGAGTCGGAGTCGTCGTCTTCGTCAGTCGCACTCCATACCTCTCCAATGGCGGCAGCTACTCAATTTCTCTCACAACCTTCATATCTCCGTGGAACTCTAAATCAATACCAATTGAACCAAACCTCAATCTCCAGAACCCCAATTTTATCCCTTAAACCCACCTTCAAACGCTTCTCCGTCAAAGCCGCCGTTTCCCAAAACTCCTCCAAAACCCTCACGAAGGATTCTGCGTCGTTCGATTACTGTTTCAATAAATCATCAGATGGGTTCCTCTATTGCGAAGGAACTAAGGTTCATGATATTATGAAGTCAGTCGAGAGAAGACCTTTTTACTTATACAGTAAACCTCAGATCACCAGAAACCTAGAGGCGTATAAAGAGGCATTGGTAGGAGTGAGATCTGTGATTGGTTACGCTATCAAAGCTAATAACAATCTCAAGATTTTGGAGCATTTGAGGAGTTTAGGCTGTGGTGCTGTGCTTGTCAGTGGAAATGAGCTCAGGCTTGCTCTTCGTGCTGGTTTCGATCCCTACAAAGTAAGATCCTTTAACCCATTGCCCATTTAGACAGCTTAGATTCTTTAACTAGTAGGTGTATGGATACAACTTGGAGTTGACTTCATCCCAATAGCAAAGTCTTTGACTTGTTGATGGAATCAGAATATGAGGATACTGATATGAATGGTATGAATTAGGTGCATTTTCAATGGAAATGGCAAGTTGTTGGAAGATTTAGTTCTAGCTGCTCAAGAAGGTGTGTTCGTAAATGTCGATAGTGAGTTTGACTTGAATAACATTGTGGAAGCTTCTAGAATCTCTGGCAAGCAGGTCAATGTACTGTTGCGTATCAATCCTGATGTTGATCCTCAGGTATGCTTAAGTCTTAACTTTATGTTAGCATCGTAATTGGTCTGCACAGCGTGGATACATGAGTGAGCGTTTCTGTTTTGTTACATTTTTTCAGGTCCATCCATATGTAGCTACTGGGAACAAGAACTCAAAGTTTGGTATCAGGAACGAGAAGCTTCAATGGTTTCTGGATGAGGTGAAAGCACACCCCAAAGAGCTGAAGCTTGTTGGAGCTCATTGCCATTTAGGCTCTACCATTACGAAGGTATCTCCGATTATAGTTGCTTAAAGAAAACCAGATGGGTATGGATTGCTCTCTATTTAATGCCCCCCTATGTTTGCTTTTGCTCCGTCTCTTAGATATTGTCACTTGAGCTCTACATATTTGCGTATGTTTCGTTTATTCAGGTGGATATATTCAGAGATGCTGCAGTTCTCATGGTGGAATACATTGATGAGATCCGTCGTCAAGGTTTTGAAGTCAGTTACTTGAACATTGGTGGTGGTTTAGGGATAGATTATTACCATGCCGGCGCTGTCCTACCTACACCCATGGATCTCATCAACACCGTAAGAGCAACATCTCAAAACTGTTTCCTTCATTTGCTCTTAAAAAGTACTGTAATTGGTAGAATCTTTATAATCCTTGATGTGTTTCAGGTAAGAGAGCTTGTTCTCTCACGAGACCTGAATTTGATAATCGAGCCAGGGAGGTCGCTAATTGCAAACACGTGCTGTTTCGTCAACCATGTAACCGGTGTGAAAACGAATGGAACTAAAAATTTCATAGTGATTGATGGAAGTATGGCTGAGCTTATCCGTCCCAGTCTTTATGATGCTTATCAGGTAAAATAAAACCGATGTGCTTCTCACTACAGCGTATGCCATATGCATATTTTGGTTTCCTTGGAGTTACAGCTAAAGCATCCTCTTGTTCTTGTTTCTTAACGCAAAAAGCACATTGAGTTGGTCTCTCCTACACCGCCTGAAGCAGAGGTTACCAAATTCGACGTAGTGGGTCCTGTTTGTGAATCTGCTGATTTCTTGGACAAAGACAGAGAGCTTCCCACTCCTCCACAGGTATGATAAGGATCTGATTCTGTTTGGCAGCTCAAGTAAAATGTGGAATCTAATGAGTTCAATACAGGGAGCTGGTCTGGTGGTTCATGACGCTGGTGCATACTGTATGAGCATGGCTTCCACTTACAATCTCAAGATGCGTCCTCCGGAATACTGGGTACCAACACATTTTCTTGATCTTGTTTTCTGGAGAAATCACAGGAGAACCGAAAGAAATTTTAACTTGTTTTCTTAAATTTGTGTTGTTTTTGTTTTGGCAGGTTGAAGAAGATGGGTCGATCACTAAGATAAGGCATGCAGAGACATTCGATGACCATTTGCGTTTCTTTGAAGGTCTATGAACTCTTGAGATTTAACTATACTCATCATTGTTGCTTTTTAGTTGAATTGTATGATTGACTATTCAGAATCAGAGCCATAATGCTTTTGCTGTTTTAGATTTTTCACATTTTGTGCTTTTGATTCAAAGTCCTCAATAAGTGATCATATGGATAAGAAAAAGGTGACAACTGAAGACAGAAAAGAAAAGGTGAATTGTGGGGAAAAAGGTTTTTTCATACCCCACTATGATCATAGGTTTAATTCATACATGATCTATGATACCGTGCCAAATTATACTTTCATTATACAAAACTTCAAATTTACTACATTAACTTATAATTTTGTGCTAAACCATACATGAAACATAACAGTGTTAAATCACCGCTAAAACTTGATTATGTGGCTGACATGTGTTGTTTTAGGCCAAAAACGACATTTTTTTTTATATGCTACTATTAGACGACGTAGTCTTGGCCAACGCATCTTGAGTTCTCTACTTCAACCTCTCAACGAGGAAACACGATTTGAGACTTACAAAACTGTTAAATGTTAATTAAATGGCATACAATTGAACATTAGGTCGAACAGCAAACAGGTTTATAATTCATCTCCCGACGATTATTTTCTTCCCAGCAAACTTCAGCTGGTCGATCTAAGCTCGTCGGCGGAATTTGGATCAAATTCGTCGATTGACGAATTTGAAACGAATCCGACATCAACATGGCAACATTTCTGTCGACGCTTCGATCCCGGTACACTGTCCGTGGACACGATGGAGGCGAAATCTTGAGATGCAGACATGATAGGAGGAGATGTTGCGACCGTCGCGACGGAGGTTATGTCGGTTTGAATAGCTTATGTGACCTTTGCGGAGGAGGAGATGGGTAAACGAAGAGATAGATAAAAGAAGAATCTGAGAAGTGATTGAATAAGAAATTTTTTGAGATCGAGATTTTAAATTGTTGAACTTGAGATCGAGAAAAATCAATTTTAGAGATTTAAAATTTTGCTTGATTTGTTGTAAAATTAATCAAATGACATGTGAGGAATTAATGAATCAGACGTGGATGTGGTGGTGAAGAAATTGATGTGAGAGTGAAGGGATGATCTTGATGAAACGTTTAAAGAACATACAAATTTAATTAGTAATCACCTATAACAGATTATGAAGACATTGAGATAACAAATCTGTTGTATAGTTGCTAATAGCCTGGATTTCACTAAACCCAAATAGTTGTGTTCTTCGGCGAAAGGTTGAAGAAGAAGAATCAAACAGTGCAACGTGGCAACCATGTCATCACAATTTAACAGTGATTTAACACTGTTATGTCTCAGGTATGGTTTCGCACAAAATTATAAGTTAATGTAGTAAATTTGAAGTTTTATATAATAAAAGTATGATTTGGCACAGTATCATAGATCATGTATGAATTGAACATATGATCATAGTGGGGGTATGAAAAAACCTTTTTTCCGTGAATTGTGGGTTATGCTTAGTTACTTTAATACTATGAGTCCAAAAGTTGTCCATTGTCCAAACACACAAAAGACTTGAGAAACTAACGTAATGCCAAAAGTGTTTCATTTGGTTTGTAAGGTTGAGGAGAACATTGGGGGTGCTAAGCTAGTAAAAATTAATTAGATTTCAATAGATAATTTTGGAGTAAAATGTTCTTTTGTTCTAAGTAACCATTCATATCACAAACCTAATTATTTATTTACAGCACCAAACACTAAAAAGGAAAAAAATAGAGCAAAAAAAATCTACACAACAACACATAATAGATTTACTCCTTTTTGGTCTTAATTCTGAGTTTGATTGGTCAGATGGGCTTCTGTTTTTCTTTCGATTTATTTTAGTTAAATTCGGTTGACATAGTAAGTACTCGAATTAAAATTACAGTTTAAGATTGTTACGGCTCCTCCGTCAAATTTCTCTGAAGTGGACATTTTCCCAATTTGATTAGGCGCTGAGTGATTCACAATTTCACATCACAACAAGTGTAGAAAAATTCTAGAGTTTTACAAACTCTATATCGAATATAAAAATAATTTGTATTCCATGTTAGAAACGCAAAAATCGAATTGAGAAAATATACGAATTATATTTAAATTAACAAAATCAGAAACAAATTACAACAGCATAATATAAAGCATAAAATAAATCACGGAGGCAAGATATGATATCTCTTTTCTTAATTCAATAAATCGGCCGTAAGTGCTTTCGGATACAAACTCTATATCGAATATAAAAATAATTTGTATTCCATGTTAGAAGCGCAAAAATCGAATTGAGAAAATATACGAATTATATTTAAATTAACAAAATCAGAAACAAATTACAACAGCATAATATAAAGCATAAAATAAATCACGGAGGCAAGATATGATATCTTTTTCCTTAATTCAATAAATCGGCCGTAAGTGCTTTCGGACAATCACAATTTATGAATCCCAGGATACAACCGATCACGAACTATTACAGTAGCACACCCGTAATAGAACTCAAGCGAACAGATCTACGTTATACTCTCGAGACTACTAAACTAAGAACTTACTTGGACTAAGCAAGGAAGAAGGAGAGAGAGATCTTCAGAGGAAGAAGTGCTTATGTTTTTGTGTGTGAGAAATAACGAGAGACTATGTCTCTATATATAGTGGAAGGAAGGAGGTCTCAAGAAAATATTCAATGAATATTCTCGGAGTACTGACCAAGTTTGCTTGGAGTTCACACCAAGTCTTTCCAAAAAATTAAATGGATCTAAAGCTTTCCAAAAAACTCAAAAGTCCAAGGCCTACGGCCCGCGTCCACGTCCATGCTCGGCCCATCCCGCGTCCATGCTCAGTTTCCCCCGCGTCCGTGCTCGGCCCAGCCCGGTCCGGTTCGGTTCACATGTGGGAATCTTCCCTCTTCCATCTACACACTTTTGAAACTAGAAGAGTGTGAAACTATATATATATGAGTGAAAAATCAGTCATATTTCCGATGTGGGATATTTTCCAAACCATCCCAAGTAGCTTACTTCACACTCTTATTTCTCATTCAAATCAACTCCGTTTTGGACGTATGAGTATACCATCTTGTAGTACTCGTTACCAGCTTTTCATTGCACTATCGACCCAACAATTCCGATCAGCCATTTGGCCGGAATTTGGCCGGAAAGTCACCGGAAAGTCACTGTCCAAAACCTGCAATTTTTCTGAAATTTGTTTCTGAAAATTCAGTTCCAACATTCCAAAACTATAAATATTTAATTAAAATTACTAGACTTTATTTTTTCACTAATAACATCATTTAATTTTTAAATATAATTTTACAATCTCAAATCTCAAAAAAATGTTAATCTTTGCTATAAAATGAATCATAATATAGTAAATAACCATTTTGAATTATATAAAATATAAAACCAATGACACTGATATATTTTGATCATCTCTTTGCAAAGTAGCTGGCCAAAATTGTCATTTCCAGATATGAAAGAACAACATTACCTTCATGTATTGTGAAGGATGCAACAAAAGAAATTGCAACTAACAGCGTTGCCACTATGAGGAGAGTGTTGGCCTGAATTTGATGTAATTATGATTTGGTTTGGTGACAAATCTATAGTTATTGGTACCTTATGCAAACGATGTCGTGTGTAAGCATAGGTTGTTTATGCATTGGTGTGTTCCCGTTCACATCTCGTCCATTAATCATTTTCTCCATTCTCTCATATCCAAATATATAAGTGAAGACTTTACTCCCATTTTTCCAGTAGCAATGTGAAGCACATTTTGGCCATCTTTATTAATCATCTCTTGAATCGGAGAGATATCTCATCAACCTATTATGGATATTGATATGACCTCCTTTTGCAGCCATGTGAATTGGAAAGAATCTATCATCATCATTTATGTATACATATGACCTAGATTTTCTTAATAAATAACAAAATTCTTTGTATCCTATGAATTATGCAAATGAAAGACATGTACTGCCATTTTTGTCTTTCAAATGAATAAGACTTTGATTCATACTAATAACAACATCAAGAATATCTGGTGACAAACAAACAAGTGAAAAATCAGTTAGTTAGCAAAATATAAGTAATGAAATGAATTTAGTGAACAATCAAATAAAAATACTTAAGCAGTAGGAATTATCGAGCAAGTGAAAAAATACGTTTAGTAAAATGAACTTAGTGAACAATTAAATAGAAACACTTAATTAGTAGAAAGTAACAAGCAAGTGAAATAGTAGTTAATTAACAAAATTCACAAAAAAAAAAAAAGCAAAACATAAGCAATAAAATGAATTTAGTAAGCAATCAAATATAATCACTTAATCATTAAGAATTAACAAGTAAGTGAAACAATAGTTAATTAGCGATATTGGAGTACAATGTTATTTTGTTCTAAGTAACCATTGATATCACAAACCTAATTATGTTTTTAACTACAGCACCAAACATATAAAAAAAAGAACAAAAAGAAAAAAAAAAGTACACAACAACACATAATAGATTAATAACTCCTTTTTGGTCTTCTTACTTCTGTTTTTTTTGGTCTTCATTCTGAGTTTGATTGGTCAGATGGGCATCTGTTTTTATTTCGGTTTATTTTGGTTAAATTCGGTTGACATGGTAAGTCCTCGAATTAAAATTACGGTTTAAAATAGTTACGGCTCCTCCTCCGTCAAATCTCTCTGAAGTCCGATTATAGTTTGGCGCTGAGTGATGAACGGCGCATCTCCGGCTCATTCGTTGGTATCAACGACCGCCGTAGCTGGTGGCGGTAGAAGCAGCGGCGCCACCTCTGGTCAAGACGATTTCCATTTTCCACCGGATATTCCCTCTATGCAAGACCGAAAAGACGAAGCTATGCGTGGTCAGTTCCATTTTCATGTTCTCGAATCTTATGGTTTCGCAAAATTAGGGATTTATGTAAGAATCGCTAATGAAATTTATCAGTAATCCAGAAGTTTTTGAATGTCACATCTCCATTGTTAGGGTTCTTTGATATTAGTAATTGTTTCAATTTCGCGAGGAATTGGGAGGTTTGCAAAACTTTGAAAATTGCTATCTGGTATTAATATGCTGATTCGACATTTGTATTGCTAGTTACTTTAAAATGATTAGGGATATGAGTAGATCAAGGAGCTTGCTTTCAAGTGTTTGTTTGAGAAAGACCAATCATCTTAATAGATTTGGCTTCTTCTTTTTTTGTTTGGTCATGGTGTGTAGTTTTGAAAGCTGATTTGATGGCTGAACTTGACAAAAAGGTTAAATCTTTGGAAGAAGATAGTTGGATGTTTGAAGGTCCTCGTTCTCGAATCCATCTTATCTCCAGAAGAGGTTTGTTCCTTCTTCTTCTTCTTCAATCCAGTTTTCGTGTATGGTAGTAAGTTGTTCACATCGATCTTGAAATTAATAAATGTTGTTTAGTTCAAATGGGTCTTGAATACTTGATGACTACAATAGCCATTACTTTTTCTTTGAATCCAGTGTTAATAGCAGTGATCTGATCATCCCATTGATTCAAAAATTTCATATATTGGCCATTCTCTAGATGAGGAAAAATCGATATGATGAGATGATATTGATGGAATCTGCGGGTTTCTTTCTTGTGTGTGTGTGTGTGTCTCTTCGTGTTTCATTGTCACTAAGACACTCTGCTAGCTGAATCATATTTGTGATAAAATGGGTTTCTGATTAGGTAACTTTCTAAAGAAAGAAGGTGTAGCTGTGGCGAGATCAAGCATTATTCAGTTGCCTAGATGATCAGATTCAAGTAAGAAAAATTCAGAAGTGGTCGTAAGGTCTGTTCAGATCGATGGTGTTCGTCACTAACGCAACTAAAACGTTGACTTTATTTCTACCCATTTTAAAAGGGCTAAAATAGCTATTTCAATGGTGTGTGAATAATTGTGTACCAGTGATGAAATCATTTATGAGTGTGTTATTTACAACATTAAAATATGATTTAAGTACTTTATATATATATATATATCAATGTTCTCAAGAATCGAAATAATCAAACTTATATTTTTATGTTTACTTGGATGATATTTTCATATATCAAGGACAATTTTTAGGTTTGATATTCTTTTCATACAATTTTGAAACTCAAATATTATTCCCGAATTTTTGTTTGTTCCTTTCAAGAAAACTAGGTACCAACCCGCACATAATGCGGAATAAATCGATTCAAATAAAAATTATGAATAATATTATTATTTATGATTTAAGATTCGTTTGTGTAAAAACAAAATCTGTAAGTAAAATTTATTTTTTCGTTTACTCAAGTTTGCGTTTATTTTGTGTAAAAATACGTTTCACACGTTAAATATTTAAATGTGAAAAAAGAATTTCAACGTGGTGGAAATTTTTTTAATGTCTTTTGGTGTTTCTAAAATCAAATTCACATCTTTTATGGTTTACATGGTTATCTACACAAATATGCCATTAAATAGATAAGCAATATTTTCTACACTAATCGATTTATTTTAAACTAATCCTAAACGTGTAAAAATGCAATGAGAAAAATGTATAAAAAGTGGTAAATAATCAAAAAGTGTAGTTCTGGTGAAAACTTATAGGAAACAATAATTGTCTATGGTTTAAAAAAAAATCAATAACATGGATACAATGTTAAGATTGCTGAGTCACATATTTTTAAATAGTCATTAGAATTTTTAAATAGGAGACAAAGTTTTATTTTTCAAATATTTAAATTGGTGAATCGATGTAAAATTGTTTGTGAAATATTATTTATTTTAAAGATTATATTGTGATAATTAATTTAGTAATATACTTGAAGAGTTATCGGATTTTTTAAACCGGATAATAAGTTTTGCGTATCAAATAATTAAATATATGAATAAGTTTAAATTTGTTTGTGGCGTGTAATTTACTTTTATGATTATTGTGATAATTTATTCAATTAATTTTTTGAAAAATATAACTGAATAGTCATTAGACTTTTTCAAAATAGGAGAATAACTATAGCATTTCAATAAATTAAATAAATGATTTATAATTTGTTTTTGTGAAATGTAATTTACTTTTAATAGTTAAAAAGGTTATGCAAGTAATAATTAAATATATTTTCGGATTTTAATAGTTTATTAAATCTTTTATTTTGAAAAACTAATAGAAAAAAATATTGTCTCATATATTTTAGGGCATATTTGTTTAAATAATAGGGACATCTCTATTAATATATAGGGGATTAGGTTATTTATCTATCATCTTCCTAACTATAACAAAAGATTCTTACTAGATGTATGGGTAAATCCCAAAACTTGTTACCTATTTTTATCATAAGCAAAAATTGATCACCACCACCTGAAAACCACAAAATTCTTGAGTTTGTTAAAACTGACTGTGACAAGTGTCATACAAGTGATCACATTTGCCACGTGTCATGTCCTTTTTAATGTGACCTAGAACTTGAACCACACACAAGGGCAAATAACCTAGTTAGATGACACTTGTTAGAGAGCGACGTCACCAAGAACCTCTCACACTCTCTATTCCGCCACCACTTTGCCACCGCAACACCATTGCCTTTTCCATCCCATCTCAATCGTCATTCTCGTCATCATCAAGCCCTGATTCATCTCCGGTAGAAACCTTGAACGATCTCGAGAAACTCGCCGTTTTGGGACACGGAAGCGGTGGAACAGTCTACAAAACCCGTCACCGGAGAACCAAAAGGCTCTATGCTTTAAAAGTCCTCCGGTCAAATCTTAACACCGCGATGATGAGAACAACCGCCGTCGAAGCCAACATCCTCAAGCGTATCGAATCGAGTTTCATCGTTAAATGCTACGGCGTTTTTGTTAACTCATCCGGTCGCTGTTTCGTGATGGAGCTAATGGAGAAAGGATCTCTCCACGACGCGTTACTTGCTCAACAAGTTTTTCCCGAGCCAATGATATCGGCGCTAGCTAACAGAATCCTCCAAGGGTTACGTTATCTGCAAGAAATGAGAATAGTTCACGGAGACATAAAGCCTTCAAATCTCCTTATCAACGAGAAAGGAGAGGTGAAGATTGCGGATTTTGGTGCAAGCAGAATTGTAGCAGGAGGAGAGTATGGATCAAATGGGACATGTGCTTATATGAGTCCTGAACGTGTGGATCCAGAGAAATGGGGTTTTGGTGAAGTTGGATTCGCAGGAGATGTGTGGTCCTTGGGAGTTGTGGTTCTTGAGTGTTACCTTGGAAGATATCCACTGACCAAAGTTGGGGATAAACCGGATTGGGCGGCTTTGGTTTGTTCGATTTGTTGCAGTGAGAAGGTGGAGATTCCGGTGAGTGGTTCGCCGGAGTTTAGAGGTTTTGTTGGGAGATGTTTGGAGAAGGATTGGAGGAAAAGAGGCACTGTGGAAGAGCTTCTTCGTCATCCTTTTGTGATGAACAGATAGCAGTAGTAGTCTCGGTTTTGGTTTTTAGGGTTGAGAAAAACAGATCCACAATAAGAACCGAAACTTCTACTCCAGTTTGGTTTAAACTTTTGGGTTTGGTTCGAGTTGAGTTTTGAATTTTTATCGAAAATAAGATAACTAACCAATTTAGTTAGACTCAAAAATTAAAAGACTTTTAAAAAAATTATTTTCTTAGAAAATTTCTCTTCATTTGAAATAGTTCGGTTTAGTTTACACCAAACTTAGACTCGTCTCAAATTCAGCTAGATGTTTTTTATTACAGTAAAGAAAAATAAAATCCGGTTACATTCGGGTTTAATAATGGCAAAAAGTAAACAAAATAATTGACCTCAAAAGTTCACATGGCTCTCCTTCAAGAAAATAGGCTAAACATTCAAGAAGAGATTGAAACATGACGCATCTTGATAGTAATGTGTAGATTAAGAGTTGTAATAAGCAGTAACGTTTATACAAGTTTGGAAAAAGCAAACGAAAAAAAATGATCAGTGGATGAAATGTATATGCTGCTCTCAGACTGTGTTACCACTTCAAAAGACTTTAAAAACTCCCCAAAATCAAGGATTTTGCCTGAATGAAATAAAACATAATAAATAACTAAGCAAATACTGTTTGAGTAATTAGTGTCTGATAGATTACTACTACTAAAGTTAATTTAATTACCTTGAGGGATCTATAGTTTCAGGCGAGAGGAGACCCATCTGTTGAGTCAGATTATCCATATGTTGAGTTTTTTCCCATCCATTTTGTTTCTGCTCTGTCTCATTGTCCACTGGTGTGAAATCCATATTATCTGAGACCGTGCTTGACATCAATAAGTCTTCGAGTAGTGAGTAATCAACAGGCTCTATATCAGGATCCATTGGAAAGTCGTCGATGTCAAAGGACAGAGAATCATCGATCAACAAATCTGGGTCAAGGAAAGGACTAGAATCTCCAATGTTTGGTTCCATGAAATCCTCTGGAGGCTTCTCTGCGTTAATTTCTGGTAGCATATGAGAGAATTCGGGAAGAGTTAGACCATCAGGTGAAGGTATACAGTTCTCGGTTGCTTCTGGTTGTGCTGAAACATTTTCAGGAGTTGTTCCAATTGGTGATGGTGACTGTATATCAGAAGCTGTTGGCATTTCCTGAAGAGTTATACCCGATGCATGGTTCGATGAAGTGTCCATCTCTGTTCCCTCAGTAGTAGAAGTACCATTACCAAGAAGGAAACCATCATCGCCGGTTTTGTAAGGTTCCATCTTCATAAGCTGTTTAAACATTGCTTTGGCTTGCTCGTGCATTGGAGGTTGATACTTCACTATCTGTCCATCAGGAGAAGCAGAATCATTATTACCGACAATGCCGTCTCGCTTGAATCTCCGCTTCTTATTGGTATCACTGATGCGCCTACTACTCTCGTTTTGCTGGTTCTGCTGTTGTAAGAATTGAGATAGAAAATGAGGGCTTTGTACTGCCTTTGCAAGGAATGACATTAGTTGTTGTTGCCGATTCTCCATGCCCTGGAGACGCTGAACCATCGTTTGAAGTTGGTTATCAGTGGACTGTTGCTGCTGTCTTAATCTGACGAGTTCTTGCATAAGGACGTTCTTATCTCTTTTAAGCCTCTCAACTTCTTCTTCGAGACCAAATTTGCCAACTTCAACACATGCACTAACAGATGCGTTCTGTCCATTCGAGTGCTGAGATTGCTGATGTCCATGTCCCTGGGCAGATTTTCGCCTAGTTATTGTTTTTAGCAAGTGCTTCTGACCTCTTAGAAATCCTTCATTCGCAAATTCCCATCTATCTGGGTCAACTTTTCGGAAACCCTGTTTTTAGAAAAAGGCACGCAAAATGGAATGAGAATGGATTCCACCGAAACAAATGAGAAAGAAGTTTTCCGACAGGGGAAACCTTAAAAGTGAAAATCTAAGTACTTCAACACAAACTCTAACCGCCAACTATTCACAGATTCAAACAGCTATAGACAGGAAGTAACTTAGTAGTTGGCACATGCTCCAGAGCAATTTTCAATCAGAAGTCCAAGTGAATGAAACAGACCAACGGTGGTTCAATCTAATACCATGAACAGAAGAATCAAGAAAACTGCTAAATACATGTTCCTATTATGGGTCTTAATATCCAATAGCGATCATTGAAAACTAAGAGAGTGTAAGGTCTCTATGATATACCAGTGTACTCTGTATGTCAGAATCTGCATGAAATAAACTAGTAAAGATCGAATTTCTCTTTCAGATAGTGTCCCAACATGTCTTACAAGGACACTAAGGAATAATAATATTCACGAATGTTGCAAATAGTAACTGTCTGCAGAGAAATCAAGCTTTCACCATCTTGCAGAAATATTAATAGCATCCTGCTCTAAATAATTATTCAGTACAAGCTCTACTCACCAAGACCTTACGTAAATCTACTTATATAGGCAATACAATCTCCATCCAGCCTATATGAGCAATATAATCTATATGGAAGTGTACAGAGAAGATCTATGATTCCCGCAACCGACATACTAGACAAAAATGCAAAGTCCTACTGCACAAATATTGGCAACACCAAATACCCATATACCTACGATCTAGTTTCTACTCCAAGCCATAAAAGGCTCCATTAAACTTGACTCATTTAGAAGTTACAACAAGATGATACATAGTAATACAGAGAGTCGATAACCTTGCAATCAGGTCATGATCAACATGAGACTTGCTCTCTTTTTCCATTTCTCTTCTTTCTTCATCTTTATAATGCTGAGAAAATTCAGGAAGGTTCATTACTATCTTACACTATTGCTAAACCTGATTACATGGAGTCAGACAGACAGAAAACACATTAAAGGATACATCTCTATCTCAGTTTCAAACTATCACAACTCCAAGTTGAAACACTAATCCAATCACTCAGACCAGAAAAAGAGACTTCATTCAGTTATTTGTATTTCCCCTAAAATTGTATCTAGTGTAAGCTTCATCAACGCCCTTACAAATCTTTTATATCAATACTACATCAGGAATCTGCATTCCATGAGAATATGCTAGACTGATTTCAAACTTTCAATTGCAAAAACTGCATTTCCCATGCTGTGGTTTATGTCCTAACAAACAGCACCAATAGTTGATTCCTAATTGTTCCAACAAGAACGCTATTGAGAAACCCTTATCAGTATATCTTATAGACGATGAAATGCAGTATATCATCTATTCAAATTCCAAAAACCATGAGGTCCTAAACTAAACAATCACAATACACCAGTCTTGGATAAATCAACAGCAAAGAATAAAGTAGGCTCTAAAAGACATACTCAGAAAGCTACCTATAGGCTAAATTCCATTGTTCAACAAGCCAGAAACTCCTCTGCTCAGTGAGTTAGCATCAAGAATTAGCCATAGCAACAACATCAGCTAAACCTAGTTCATAACGGTTCTACTATTTACTTTCAAAACTGAAACAAGTGAAGGGAAAGGGGGAATTACATAAGTATTGAGCTGCCTGACGAAGCTGGAGAAATTGTTATGCTTAAAGTTCTTAGGAAGAAGATCTCTAGCGAACAGCGGTGGATCCCAAACGATAAAACTGTTGTTATTAGCACTCCACGAAACAATCGAATCCGTAGTGGGATCATCAACCATGTCGTAGGTCTTGCTCAGGAACGGAGGAGGCGCGGTTGAACTTAGAATCGCCGCAGGCTGTGGTTGAGGTAGAGGAGAAGGCTTAATCTCCATTGATTCGACAGTAACAGATCCTCCTCCTCCTCCTCCACCGTCGCTGATGGATACTTTGCTGCTCCCACCACCATCCATTCGGATTTGTTGTTTCTAGTCAAATCAAATAATGAGATTTTTGAGAAAACCTAGGGTTTTAGATTTATGAGGGGGGGAGAGAATTCGGATTGAAGAGAAAATCTCAGAGACCAAAGACGACGAGAGAGATGGGCGGAGGAGAGAGAGACAGAGAGAGACGACGGGAGACCCATGAAACTTGCGAAATTACGCAAATAGACATTGCGCTTTTTTAGATTGGGATACGTGTCATATTGTGAGTGGTGGTTACGCTCTAATTCTTTGGGCTGACACGAGGATCGATTTTTTTGGAAAAAAATATAAATATTATAATATTAAGAACTCATTTTAAAATTTAATTAAAATTATGAGTTTTTTTCTGGAACAAAGTGGAAGGTCCTATCTGAAAATTTAAAGAGAAATTATTGAAGACACAAATTAAGCTTTAAATTGCTTTATCGGAAAAGGAACAGAATTAGAAAAAGGAAATAACAAGCGTATTACATATGTTTCCTTTTGTGTTAGTGTAGTGTAACCGACTCACCGTAACATTTTTATTATAAATAACCTTTGAACCCTCTCATTATTTTCTCACAAATCACACACATCGAAGAGTCTACTTCTACATGCACAATTCTCTAGATCGATAAATCACAGAATCACTCTTTTGAAGATGAAGAAACATCGCTACATGGTCAGAAACGTTGATGCAGTTCCGTCTCATACAAAAAACGGAATTGGTTTCAACTGCTTGTCTTCTATCTCCGATCGACATGTTCATCATGTAAAGGTCGCTCCTCCCTTAGGCTCGAAACGTTTTCGTAACCCACGAAAAGTTTCTTTTAAACCCTCGAAACCGTCTCTTACCGTGAAGGTGTGGCGATCTAAATCGGATCCGGTTCGTAAGGAACTGAATCAAGAAGTAGAGTTGTTTGGTGGTTCGGTCACAATGGGTGCTGCTCCGTCACCGAGACACGTGCCCATTCCAATTTTTTTGCGTCGGAGTAGCGGGAGGGTTATAGAGTCTACAAAGCTAACGATGACTTGAATGAGAAGAAAACGAGAATCTTTTAAGAGTTTTTATTTTATTTTTTGTTTATTAGTCTTTGTTCTGTGTTAGTGTACACTAGTGTGTAACTCAGTAGCTGCTAATTGTAATAGATCCACAATTAGATAATGATTTCGCTTTCACTAATATTTTTCTGGTAATGAAATTTTATGCCATTGTGTTACCTTTTTTTCAGTCTTTTGTGATCATCACTTAAGAAAAGCTTTAGAGTCAAAACAAACCCTAGTGAAGACAATCAAAGTTTTAAACTATGAAAAGTTTCTAATACCTCTACACTTTCCACTGCCACTTGGTTTCTTTCACCTCAAAGACTCATATCTATCTGACAAGCCTTGTGGTTCAACCAGTAGCGTAGTAAAACATTCATATAATAATACTAGCTAGAGAATTAACAACAATCACAATTAGGAGTAGAGAGAAGATTGAAAAAAGCTTTGTTGGTCTAAAACAGAGACATTCATGTTGACCAAACATCTCTTCTCTCATGTAATATCTGCAGCTTCGAGGCTTCGAGCTTCAACTCTTTATCTTCAACATCATGATTTAGTAGTTTCAATGTTCTAACAGTTTATCGAGATATTTATACCCGAAACTACACAAAAAGACCTTTAGCTTATTGTGACTGTTCATTTCACCTGAAGTCTTCATGTCATCTACAAAGAAACAATCCCATGATCTTTTTGAATGGCCAAAGAGCTTCCATTATTTATCCGGTGAGTTAAATGTGAAAGCACTTCTTCACCTAAAAAGATCATAAGCTTGAAAACTGGCTCTTGTTGAAGAAGAGAGCTTCTTGATCCAATTTCAAACAGTTCAAGGAACTTCTTCGATCCTTGTTTGTTTCAGTGGAGTTCTAAGATGTTATTTGAGACATCAGGAAAGCTCCTCAATCGCAAGCTTAGATTGAACAAATACAAGAATGAGGTTAGATTAGCTTAGATTGAGGTTGATGTTACAAGAATGAGTTTCCAGATTTGTGCATGTAGTAATCTTCAAATACAGTCAGTTTACTGAGATTCCCTGTATATTAAGGAAGAAGCTCCACCAAATATGGGATTTAAGAAAGAACCAATGTCTTGACTTTGGTCTTCAAACAAAGAGACAGCATTGCTCACGAAGGGATACAACATGGTCACCAATGGCCTAAGTGGTAATCATAACCAAATGTGGAGATATTAACTATTCTATGTAACTTCACATTTGGAGACTCTGGCTTCACGTGTACAAATTACATACCTGTACGCCTTTCCAAAGTTACCTGTAAGATTATCTAGACTGGCTGACTTTTATCTATGAGTTACTTGCCAACACAAGTTAATGAATCAATTAGTCAAAGACGTTGGTATTTCCTGACTCTATGCAATAAGTTACACCCTACATTAGTTTCCCCTATACCCATTGCATATAAATGATGGCAAGTTGTAATGATGATCAAGGAGACAACACTGGCTCAACGTCACCATTTAAATTACAGGTATTCAGATCAGAAAAAAGAGAGAATTAAGGTATATGAAGTGACACACCGAGAACCCATATAGCAGTCCAGGAGATGATTTCTCTCCCACACGTATCACCTGCATCTACGCTATTGTTGGCTTCAAAGGGGTTTTAAATTTTGTTTAAGAACATTTATATCTTCAAAATGAACCAAACCCATCAACGCTTTTATTGGACCATAAGCAAATTGAGAAGACACAACAATGACAGATAAATAATATATATTGAAACCGCACTCGAAGAATAAATCAAACTGATCAATGTTTCTTTGGAACATAAAACAAACGACAACCTCTGGAAAAGAAAAAGGAAAAAAAAAAAACAGAATCTGAGTTTGATCTTTATAGACATGCATGCCTTTACCCATCTGTGTGCTGCTTGCAACCCTTTGGTCCATAATGCTGAACAGATTTCTTCACCACTTTCTTGCAAAGATAACAGAAATGAGCTTGACATGCCCAGCAAAACAAGTGATTGTTGTTTCCAGCCTGCACAATAACCAACTCAAGAATCATCTCATGAACCCCAAAACCCCATAATTCACTGGCTTGATTAAAACCAAATTAGCTATTACCTTTGCATTGAACTGGCGGCAATTAGGACACAACTGGCCGCGCTGTGGAAACTGACCGTTTTGTGCATACATTTGAGCTTGAATTTGTCCAACGAATTGTCGCTCATTCATCCTCTCATTCCATTCTTGCATCTCCTCTTGTGGGAACAGATCACATGTTCCCTCGCTTTTACCAAAGAAGACAAGGTTTATTTAGTTCCAAGATAATATACATAACATATGTATGCATCTATTCTTTTATATTTGTAACATCACTAACCGGAAATGTTCATAACCACTGATAGCTTTGTTGCAACGGTAACAAAAGTATTGGCCACAGTTATTGCAGACCATTTTGTTACATCCTCCGGTTCTTGAGATGGCTATTTTGCAAGATGGGCATTGTTTAGCGCATTTCATTATCACTTTCACGCTCATAATCTCATTGATCATTTCTTTTTCTTTCCGCCTTTGTTCCTCTCCAAGACGAGAAGAACTCTGACGCTCCTGCATAAGATTTACATGTAAGAAAAAGTCATCTGTCTAAAGATCTTTAGGGATATAATAAACAGAATTGTAGTGATTGATCAAAGGCACAATAACGATACCTGCAAGATTTGAAGCCTAAGCTCCGGGCTCATGCAAGCAACACCCACATGTCTCTTTTCTTTACAAAGTGTACAGAAACTGAAGTGGCACTTAAAGCATAAAGCAAGCTGCTCCTCATCTTCTATGCAAGGGGTTTCACATCTAGGACAGTAAGCGACGTCAGTCATGGATTCCAATGTTTTCTGCAACATAAGAGTTTCCCAGCGTTCAAACGCTTCATCACCCAACAATCTCTTCAATATACCTGGCGGAACAACTTCTCCACATTTCGAGTCCGGACACTTAAGCTTGTTAACTGTGCCTTCAGAGACATGTATGTCTGTATAGGTCTTCATACATTTCATACAAAAGAAATGCTCGCATGGTAACTTAACAAAGTCAATACCTGTCCAAGGAGTAAAAAATTATATGGAGAAACAAGTGTAAGCAGCTTGAACCAACCCACATCACTAAAAGCAAACAGCTATGAAGAAAGAACACGTTTTACCTGCTGATTCAGAGAAACATATACAACACTCATGCAAGCTCTGAAGGAAGCTATCATGACGTTTCTCATCGTCATAACTCCTAATATAAGGAATATCTGAATCAGGAGAACGACTTCCAGACACAGCACGCTTATCTCTAGAACATGTAACACCATAAGGACCAAGAACAATCTCATCATCAAAGCCAAGATGAGAAATCGACGAGTTCTGTAGCCAGTCCATCCATTGGTACAAAACTTCTTGCCCTGGCTGTTCACTCCATATAGAATCCAGCATTGAGCAGAGACTTGAAATCTTATCAGGGTTCATCCACTGAACACTTATTAAGAAATAAGGCGGTAAGTGGCTCGGATAGGCACTTGGTAACAAACATGTCAACACAATCGGTGGAAGGTGCTGCGCCTTGAAAGAGTACAAGAAATCCTCTGACTCTTTACTTGAATCAGCTTGTAAGTTAAGCTTCGTAGAGATGGTATATTCATTAGTAGCTTCAACGTTTACATGAACCTGCAAAAACCAATCATTAGAACATATTGTTATCATATGTCACAAATATCTCTATATGAAACCTTATCTCTGACCTGAAAGTATCTCATATCTTTATGCCGATCAAAGATGAACATGTTTCCTCCATAGATGTACCCCAATGCCAAAATCTGCAAGATTTCAATACAAATCAGTAACTCCAGATGAACAATCTAAACCACAGCATAACTTTTATAATCAAGCCTAAACAGCACAAAGGTCAAAACTTTATACCTCATCTTCCTGTAATTGATCATTCATCTTTAGTTGTTCCTCTGTTAGCTCTGGCTCACTGACGCTAGATCTCAAATCATTCAGAATAGTCAACATAATATCTTCATTCGTCTCATACTCATTAGCATCAGCAAGTTCTTCACTTTCACCTCTATTCACATCTGATTCCTCACAATTCGAATGATCAACAGAACTGAGATGAATCTTCTCGTCCTTAATCGAATTCGGATTCTGTTTCACCTTTAAGCTACTCAAATCATCAGCCAAGCAATCTACAACATCGGATTCAGTAAAACTCACCTCAACGGGACGAGGTTTTGAATTTGATACGCGGCCGCGCCGACTCCTAGGACTCCGGTGAGGTTTCGAAGGTTTTGTGGTATGATCGAGGTTTTGTAATGGCTGAGAAGTAGACGGAGAAGTAGACCGATCCGTGGAGGTCGTGTCTTCTTGCTTATGGTCCAATTCTGATTGATCTTTGACTGGATTCGCAATCCCACCACCACGGCGGACGTAACGGCGGTCGTGATTTCTACCACCACTGCCTCCGTGTGCCCGTCTCATGGTGATGGCGGTCTCTCTCGTAGCGCAATTGGGTCCAAAGGCAAAAAAAACTCAGGCAATGACCTTTTTTCTATTTATTGTTATGTCGTTTTGGGTTTTTGATGACGTAGTTTAGTTTTGGGGTTTTTATTAGTACATAAAGAGGAACTTGTCCATGTTTAAAAAGGAGACACAGAATTTATGTTTATACCAAAAAGAAATATACATACCAATACTGAAAAATAGTAATTCCTATGGAAGTATACATAAAATTAACCTTTTTATTTATCAAAAAAGTATTTATATAAGTCAAATGTCAAAAAAAACATCTATTCAAGTTAAGGATAAAAATGTCAAATACTAATCTTTGCAATTTAATTTAATTACTTTATAAAAACTAATACATTAATAATAATTTTTAAAAAACCAATCAATTAAACATATAAGATTTTAAATATAAATTATCATTTTAATTTGTTATTAATCGTTATACTTCATTTCTAATCTTTGTTTGATTCTTTTTTTTTTTTTTTTTTTTTTGAAACATGTTTGATTCTATTTTTGTGAAACAAATAAACACCACATCATCTATATAGTAATAAAATGTGATTTTCCCCGCATTTACCATGATTTGAATTTTTAAAGAAAACTATTAAGAAAAAATAGTAACATGTCAAAACTTCCACATCGAATATAAAGATAAGTAGTAGTCTAAAAATATAAATATTTAACTAGAAGAAACTATAAATAAATGTATTTTTCACTACAATAACATCACTTATTTTTATTACAATATAAATTTACAATCTCGAATCTTCATAAAAAAATGTCAATCTGTGCTACAAACACAGATCATAATCTAGAAAGAATAACAATTTTGAACAATAAAAGAACAAAAAAAAGAGAGAAAATAAAAAGTATAATAGAGATCCACAGTCACATAGGGTTTATCATGCATGCATGGATACAAAGAAGCTTTGTCAAATGATCTCTAATGATATCCAATCGGAGCCGGAGCTTCCTTGAGTTCGTGTCCTTTGAATTGTATATCCTGCACAAACAATTAACCCCAATATGTTAGCCAAAATTCACATTTAATATTACTATACATCATTTTGCAAATAAAAGTATTATAACTCTTACTGAAGCATAATGGTTAATATCCCGGTGGTGAGCTTCGTCAGCTCGAATAACATAAACCACGTCCCTGAGCGTCGCGTCTTTAGGCAACCGCCAGTAATCGATTGCAATGGCTGGAGCTGGCAAGTTTTCGAATTTTCCGGCATCGATGTCTTCGAGGAATTCGGTGTAAGAATTCACAGCCTCTTCTTCTAAGTATCCAGTTATGCGATGAGCAAGTTTGGGAGAAATTACATAAGCCAAGAAATAAGCGTTGAAGAAAACGCCTTGGACCGTGAACACAATTGCCCTTTCGTACCTTGAATAACCGGTTCAAATGGTTAGATAAATTAACTCTAACAAATAATGAGTTGAATTTAGATTGTATTACTATATAGTTGTATAATAAAGGTTATACGTGGTATTTTGAAAAGGTACAAAATCAGAAGTGTACATGCATACATACCATTTGGGTTGTGAGAGTTCAATGAAGGTCATAAGATGCATACGCTCGTTCTCGGCCTCTTCGAGCAAAGCTTTAATCCATCCACCGCTATGTTCAAATCGTCGAAGAGATTTCAAGTGCAAAAGCATCCCTCCGACCATTCCTGGCACTGCCGCCACTGTCTCTAACAACATTGCATGGCACATATGCTTCCTCTAAATACGCAAAATTATTGAATTTAGGAAAAATAAACGAACAAATGTGTTTATGGTCAAAGGTTTAAGAATCAGAGTTCAATTTCAAAAATATACAAATAATCTTCTTTTTTTTTTAACTTTTATGGAAAAATGTTGTTTTGTAATCAGCTACTTTTTGATACAACCCAATTACTGACTACCAAATATTTGAAAATTATATGAATACGAACAATTGATACAACAATTTGAAGTTCTGAAGAAATTACCTGAAAAAATAGGTGAACCGGTATTTTCAGAGTTTGGACGGTCCAATATGCGAATTTGTCAGTAAAATTGGAAGGTTTGTGATGTTTGGTTACATCAATAGACACGTCCGGTTTGTATGAATCCCATGGTTGAAAGCAATTCCACTTCCAAGCTGAACCGTCCGGTTTAGTGATCTTAGCCGGAGGTATACCCCAATAAGTGGATATAACTTTTCCGTCGACCGTTCGGATAGGGTTTTCCGGTTGGTTATTCCCACTCGCCGGAGATGACGTGTCAGAACTAAAAAACCGAACAGTGGGCAAGTGGCTGATGATATGTCCCCTTATCCCCGGTCCAGTACCTAAACCGGAGAATTGTACCGAAGATGATAGCACCGGTCGAAGGGTACGGTAAACCAATTTAGAAGACATGAGTGACAACAGATGTGGTATGATTATGAATGATATATATCGACGAGTTTTGGGGGTGAGACTTGAGACAGTAGGGAATACTAAAAAAATGAGAGAGGGGTTTAAATTATGTTTGGTCTTTAGATTTTGTTATGTGATCAATTAAATTGTGAAGAGTATAATTTATACATATGAGAGTGATTATAACGAATCTCGGTCAAGTTCAAAGTTTCTTGGAGGATGAATTCCCAATAAGAATAGAGGACATGTTTGACACGTTATATGATTTGACACGTTTTGTCATATATTGTACGTTTCTTGAAAAGTATTATTAGAACAATGTGAAATTACAATGATTGTATCTATCACAATCATATTAATATATTATTATTTTTTTGTTTGAAAAATGTTTTGTCTATATTATTCGTCCGGTCAACTAAAAAAACTATTCAGAAACAAAACATTTTTAAAAAGAACTTTGTAAAGATGATTGAATCACAAATCCATTACTAGATTTATTTTGACTAAGATTTATTTATTTATTTAACATTATTAACAAAATTTATAAGTATCACTATATCAGGTTAAGTTTATATACTACTTCTTGTATAAGCCTGACGTTGATATTAGAAAATTATGCTTAGAAAGAACCAAGAGAAATCATCCCGAAAAGTCCAGAGATTCTATTCCTTAATCACTTGGAAATTTGTGAACCACGAAATTTAAAATCCATGAAGTAGACTTGTGTACACAAAAAAATTACATGAACAAAAAGAAAAAAAGATATTTTAGAATATCTCATATGGTTATGAAACACATGATTCTTTGCTTCTTTCAATCTCTCTCTCATTCATCTCTCTCTCTAATGCCCAGCCTCGTCTCGAACCAGTCAAGCGTTGCACCATTATGTGCCTTCGTTGACCGGTGAGCTACAAGAGCTAGGCACTCTCATTGCAACATTTAACTTATTTATATAAAGGTTACATAATTTATGATCAGTATTCAGTACCAAATTAAATAAATTATTATTAGTATATTGATATTCTCAGTTTATACAAATCTCGAAAACATAAATCACTCTAGTAATTAACAAAGTTTACTGTCTGAGCTTTGTAGTTGTCTTTTTTTATCAACAATATAAAAGATTGGCCCTAAGAAAATCAATGTGGAGAAAAAATTGTTTACAAATGTGACATTAAACGATTAAGCACAAGCTTTTATGTACCAAATAATCCGTCTTAACATTTGCACAACAAGAAACAAGTGAAAGAGAAAACGAAGAAAACTCCTCCATATTGTTCTTGACATCGTCTAGGTAAACTGAGAAGGTCGGCCATCCAAAGGGGGAATATACCATTTTCACCAAATCTGTACAATCCGTAAAAAAGGCTACATCGTTGTTATCTGATCCAATCATTCATCGCATTCCCTATACCAAAGATTCAACCTCGGTGTGTACGGGGATAAGCTGCCTCGTCGATTGACTGCTCCCATCATACTCGTGCCGTCACTGGGGGACAGACAAAACCAACCCATGCCGCAAAACGTGTCACTCTCCTTCCATGAACCATCCACATAACATTGTGTGATCAAATCACCTGAATCCACAAACCCATGATTTGTATCTTACTGGTACCTCTCTAGGCACCGGAAATGGTGAAGGTTTCTAAAAAAAAAAATTAATTATACAACAATATTCTAATTTTTGATTGAAGTTAGACTACTAATAAAATTAAAAACCTATAGAGATAATGTAGGAAATGTTTCTCGAAGAAAGATTTTTAGAACACTTTTACATTTTTGACAAAAAAAAAACATTACTAATCCATATGAAAAGGGTATCATATGGGTAGGATCTCCATAGTTTGTAAAATGGGCTCATACTCATATGGTCAAAGATATAAAGCTAGCAATTCTATGTTTGGAGAGAATCAATTTTTGACTTAGACCAACAAGACGACTCTTGTACTAAACTAAAACTTCATATTAACTACAATCTACAATGTATAAAGTTTAGAGGACCTTAATAAATGCCCAGCATGAAGTATGATTAAAATGGGCACGAACATCGAAGTCTCCTCCCCGCTAAAGCTTTCTGACGCCGGCGTAGCTTTAGCTTGCCGGTGTCGGACCATCTCCTTTGCTGCTCTCTTTAGTTTATGCTCTTCTTCTTTTAATTCTCTTTTTTTTTTTTACTTTATTCCCCCTTTTCGAGCATGTCTCAAAACCTTTGTAACCCTTTAAGCTTTGGGATCTCAATAACCAGTGACAAGGGAAGGTGGTGGAACCCGGTGAACCCCCTCCTCCTCCTTCTATTGGCACCATCATCGATGGCGGAGCAAAAGACCAAAGATCTGTATCTTTCCAAATCCGGTTCTTTCCACGAGATTCATGCCTCAGCCGTACCATAGTCTTCGGACCCTAATTTGCTGAAGTCTCGTCCACCGGAGATGTGGAACTCACTGAAAATCTCAAAATTATCTCTGGTCAGGCGCCGCAACACCTTCTCACCAATTCGAAATTAGGGTTTGGTCTAGCAGGCCTTTGCTTGTTCTTTGTTGGCCCATTAACAATATCAGTGCTCAAGCCCATGAGGTATCTCGCTTTAAAACTTTTGCTCAGTCTATTACCGATGGCACTTCTCCGTTATAAACATATAGCGATGTCATTGAGTTGGATGCACGAGCACTATTCTGAACTTTTGTCCAAAGCAAATCCTCTAGTTCTACATCGGTTTACCTGCTATTTAGGCTATTTGAGTGTATGTCCCTAATCCATAGCAAGGACTTTGATTTGAAGACGATTGGCATTATGACCCCGCATCCAAGGAGCGAGGGTTACCAATACGGTCTCAAACTTTCAACCTTGCCTTATCGAGTATCTGAGCTTAATCGTGTGCTAAGGTACAACATCTGGGAATCTACTATGGAGGAAAAAGACTTGCGGAAGCACAACATCATGGTTTCCTCTCTAAGGAGAGGAGATTACCGAAACCTTCCCATCCTTCCCCTAACAACCAAGCCCATCCATGGGAAAACCAACTACTTCAGAGGTACGTCTTGTATTATGGCTTGTGTGAAGCTGAATGTAGGCTTGGTAGAGACCTTTTGCTTTGTCCCCGGTCTATGTGGGTATTTAAGCTTGTTGTGCGGTGAATTTCTTGTGTTGGTCGGGTCTGGTGTTCTGCTCTCTAGCTAGATCCATGTATGATAATGGGATATCAAGTTCACTTTCTTTAGTTCCAATCGTACTTGCTTGGTCAAGTCGATGTCTCCTCGGTAGCAGTATATTGTGTTCTTCATAATGGTTTGAAATCTATCCTTATCAAGATCAACTAAATAGAGTTGCTTGGTTGCCTTCATTGTTGAGCTCTCACTTGAACTCTGATCCGATAGCTTACTGGTTTCTGAAGTGTGTTCCCCTTGTCCCCATTTGTCACTTATCGCCATTGTTGGCGAGAAGCATGATAAGTGACACCCCCCCCCCCCCTTTTTCAAAGCTCGATTGTGTCATTCACTAGAGTCGTTTATGACCACCTGATGGTCGAGGATTTCGCGAAGCCCGTCTTCATGGTCGAATCCGCCTTGGGCCCAACAGACTCTTCAAACATTGTAAAACCCTCAAAAGTTGAAAATCCCTTTGAAGAACTCATGGAACCATTATCTCTATCTTCTTTTGTTTATCTTGTTGTATGTTGTATGAACTCACCTCTTTTTGAGGCTTTGATTTGAATGGAAGATCTTGTGTGACAAACAAAAAAAAAGTATGATTAAAATATCAAATTGAAAATTCATATATAATTTTAAACTAATGTTACGCACACATGAGGTATATGCCCAGTTTTATGCATAAGAACCTTCCACCTTTTGTAATTTTTTTTTGAATTCATCAAGCTTGTTTTTGAAGAAAGAAACCATAAGTTATATCCATGTTGATTGCTTGGTTGAACTTTCTAACCATATACTCTCTCTACCGATCGCAACAGGATTCTTAAGAATGTAATTAGACATGGCAATTGCTTCGTCAAACAATTGAATTACTATGAGAGCAAATATAAATATATATAATAACAAGAATAACAATTTGCATGAGAAAATTAGTAACTTTTTTGTTAATATTAGTAAACTAATTTTTTGAATATTTTTAAACTTAAATTTTGTAAATATAATTAAAATAAAATTCTGAAAGTAACTAAGTTGATTTTGTACATTGAACTATTTTAAATTAAATATTTGATAAACACTATCTTTAGTAAATATATGTATGTATTTAAAAATTAATGAAATATATAACCTACTACTACTATAACAAATTTTTAAATTGCAAAACAAAATAATAAATATTGAATCATATTTTTAAATGTTATGAGTTTAAACTAAAAAAAAATAGCTCTTATAGATTTCATAAGAGTGTTAATATATTATATATAAGTGTATTCTAATTAAATTATTAATACAAAAATAATTAAATCAAACTATTATTATTTGAACAACAAGATAATAATAGTAGTAGTACCCATCCTATGGTTGGTCTTCTTTACTCACGGGTATCTCCTTAAAAAAGGTACACGGTTCATTATTCGTGATGGACAATCAGTTAGAGCTGGGATCGATAACGTTGTTAACACCCATCCGCCACGACCAATATCCACTATGGCACCACAAGAACATTTCCTGTTACAGGAATTAATTACTGGTCACGAATCTCACCGATCATGGAACATTAGGAAACTGCAATCCTTGATAGTACCAGAGGATCAAGACTTCGTTAAAAACACTTACTTATCAAAGCATGATAAATCTGATCAAATGATTTGGAACTACACTTTCTCGGGTGACTATACTGTGAGATCGGGTTACTAGTTGCTTACACATGATCCTTCTAATCCTATTCCTCATCATGCTATTCCACATGGTTCTGTTGAACTAAAGAATAAGCTTTGGAGCCTAGACATAATGCCAAAAATCAAACATTTTTTCTGGCGAACGATCTCATTAGCTCTACCTACAACTACAAGACTTCGGTCAAGAGGCATGAATATTGACGCAACATGTTCCAGATGCAGACAAGAAGATGAGACCATAAACCATGCTCTTTTCACATGCCCCTTTGCCCTGTCGGCCTGGCGTTTTTCCAACACCCCTGCTCTCAATCTAAACAATTTATCTGACAATATAGAAGACAATATCTTAACCCTGATTGATTTTTCAAAACGTCAAGATATTCCTCGTCAGATGGCTTTACAACCACTTTGGTTAATGGTTATTATGGAGAATTTGGAAGGCTAGAAACAACACAGTTTTTAACAATTACAGAGAGAGTGCATCAAAAACAGTTCTACAGGCTCAAGCTGAAGTAAAGGAATGGATTGATACTAAGGTACTTTGGGGGATGACTCAAGAATCACCTCAACAACCATATCACTTGAAAGCACCACCATTTTCGTCAGTGAAATGTAACTTCGATGCAGCTTTCGATAGGAATACATCTCAGGCCATCGGTGGCTGGATAATCCGTGATCACCTCGGGTTACCCCTCTACTGGGGTTCTTCAGTCCTTGGTTATGCTGAATCTCCCCTTGTAGCAGAGACAAAAGCCTTACTACTTGGACTAAAAAACCATGGAACAGAGGTTACACTAGTATTATCTTTGAAGGCGACTGCGTGAATTTGATTAACATTTTAAATGGTGTCCAGCATAATCGATCTTTAGCAAACTTCCTCCATGACATACAGTATTGGATAACAAAGTTTGATTCAACTTCTTTTCATTTTACAAAGAGAGAATGTAATACGGCTGCTAATAAACTAGCAAAATATGGCTGCTTAAGACAATGTTTCTTACACTGATTCTGTATCTTTACCGGATTGGCTACGGCACTCCATCTGTATTGACTCTCCCTAGAATGAAATTAAAGTTCTATTTTGTGGGAAAAAAAAAAAGTAGTAGTACCCATTAGTGTGGAAAAAAAATTGTAGTATCGATTAGGAAAAAAAACAGTACAGCTCACCTTAATAAATGTTGCAAGCCTATAACAAGGAGATAATTTTTTTTTTTTGGGTTCAATCGTGAGTGTTTTTTGGGAAGAGAGTGAAAATAGGGAAAATGGGATAGATTTGTTGTGATTTTTGAGATATGCATATCAGTATATATAGGCAGTGAATGGTGACTCTCTAATAAGCGGTATTCAAATTTTTTTAGGAAAAAACAGTTCAGGTCACCAATCACAAAATAATAGGTTATTTGCGTTTTTCTAAAACAAAAAAAACACTGTTGCGGTTTTTGAAGATGAGTATTTATCAAACGACCGCAGTTGTTTTTTAAAAGTGGGTTTTAGCAATTACGCACTGGACAAAATAAATTCTGATTATTGTTTTTTTTGTTTTTTTTTACAGCAAAGAGTAATAGTTAACATAGATTTTAATAAACTACTTTATGCCAAATGAGTTTTTTTTTAATTTACATAGTTAAAGATTCTCATAAATAATTAACTTTTCAAATGTGTCTTTTTTTTTGAGAAAATAATAATTTACTTCATTATTTCTTCACAAATGATAAAATAATCAGTTTTTAATATGAAACAAAAGATTTATTAAAAAAACAAAAAAATATAGTCAACTTTTTGACAAAAAAAAAATATTAACTAAAATTAACAACTTTAAAAGGAAATTATAGTTTCCATATAAAGTAAATATGAAATAATATTATTTTAAATGTTGCTTGATTTTATAAAAAATATTACTTCATTATTCTTCACAAATTACAAAATAATCACTTATAATATGGAAAAACAGATCCAAAAAACTTAAGTCAGTTTTAATCAAAATATAAATTAAAGTTATGTCATTTAAAATGTATCATATCTATGTTAACTAGATTTAACAGTTTTACAAGTAAACTATAGTTTCTTCTATAATGAAATTATTTCTAAAAGATGTATTTCTTCATTATTTAATAAACAAAATTTTACATGATTAAAAATTTGGTGTTTAAAGTTCATAAATTATAAATAAAAATGAAAATACTATTTCACTAACAATAAAAAATAAATTTACATATAGTTATATTAATATAATATATTTGTTTATAATGTATAACTATAATATGTATTATGCACCGCTTATTTTTTTTTCACCAATCAAACATTATTTTGTACCGCTTATTTTAGAATAACCGCACTTGTCCCGCAAATATATTTGTCCCGCACGAACCGCAGTTGAACCGTACCGCACTAGTAAATTTTTTGTCCCGCACTTCTAAATCCACAATTACCATTCGGGCCCATAGCTTATTTAAAATTAAAAAAATCAAAAAGATAACTATTGACCGCGGATTTGTATTGGACTGCTATATATCAGACTCTCCGGTTGTGAATGAAGAACATCCAAGTGCGGTTTTTAACACTTTTTTTTTGAAAACTGTACTTTAAACACCAATCACTACCTTTTCACAAATTTGCGTTTTTTGTAAAAAAAAAAAACCAAAACGCGGATTTGTACAGAAGATATTGCCTTGGACCGCTTTTTCAATTGAAACCATCTATTATCCAGCGGTTTTCGATCAAAAGCATGCACATTAATTAAAAAATGTTTTTTTTGAGATTTTATTATTATAATAATTAGATCTCTTTTTGTTTAAAATTTAAACTTCTCTCTATACTTTTTATATGCAAAAGAAAAATTTTAAAGTTCTCTCTATACTTTTTATCACTTCTATTTAAGTTATTGTCATAATAATTTTTAATATTTTTTACATTTTTAATAATTTCATAAATTTCAAACTATAATAGATATTAATAATTTAGTAATATGTATATATAAACATTAATAACTCCAGTTAATCTTATAATAGATATATTTTTTTGAAACTTTTGATAGTTCTTTTTATTGTGTAATATTTTTTATGATTGATAAATTTAGATATTTAAGGTTCTTAATATTTTTCTATTAACACAAAGCAGATAATAATTTACAATTATATTAAATATTTATATTTTTAAATTTATTCATATAATTGTTGTTACAATAATAAAATATATATACAAATAAAAATATTTATTTATTAATAAAAATAAAATTAAAATATATAAAATTATACTAATTATTAATAAAACAATATGAAATCTGCACCGGAAATAGTTTTTCACCAATCAAACATTTTTTCGTATCACTTATTTTTTATAAACCACACTTGTCCCGCAAATATTTTTCTACCACACGAACCACAGTTGAACCGTATCGCACAACCAAATACGCTGTTATCATTTGGACCCTTCTAGTATAAAAATGCGGTCTTGTCTTAATTGTTCTCCAAAATCCGCGATTTTTTTTAAGAAAACGCAAATTTGTTTTAAATGTGTTGAATGGTGACTTTAGTATATTTAAAAAACGCACCTCCAAAAACCGCATTTAAGTGGTTAATATTCATGGCCTTAGGGTCCGAATGGTAACGGCGGATTCGGTAGTACAGAACTAATGATTTGAAAGTGCGGTACGGTTCAACTGCGGTACGTGCAGGATAAAAGTATTTGCGGTACAAGTGCGGTTTATGCAAAATAAGCGGTACACAATGATGTTTGATTGGTGAAAAAAACTATTAGCGGTATTGTTAATATGAAATTTTTCAATTGTTAATCAGAAATATTTTAAACATATGTTTTTCTTCAAAATAAAAATTTCTGCTTTAAACATAAGTAAATTGGATTACAAATTAATCTTTTTTTCTTATCTGTTTTTTTTTTTTTTTTATGTTTTTAATATAAAAAACTGGATTGCAAATTTTTATATAACAATATCTAAGAGGGAAAAGAAGAGGGAGAATATATACCCTAGATAGAATCATAGACATATATATATGTGGGAGATAAAACAACAACTATACACTATTTTTAATTATAATCAAAATAATAAAATATATATAAAAATAATCCACTGCGTTTTTCTTCCGACCGCTGGGTAATTTTTGAGTTGTTACAGCGGTCCAAGACATTTTGCCTTCTCAAAAAACGCACCCACCTCTTTTTGTTTTTTTTTGTAAAACCACAAATTAATAACAATTGTTGTGATTGGTGAAAGATGTGCGTTATTCATAAATCTTCTCTCAATTCCACAAATAAAATGTCTCCATTCATAGCCTTAGTATATTTTAAAAAACGCACCTCCAAAACCGCATTTAAGTGGTTCCTATTCATGACTTTAAGTTATGCATGAAGTTAAAGTAAAAATAAAAATAAATAAAGAAACCTCATCTATAAACTTCTAAGCTAGGTTGCATGGAAACGGAAACGGATACGCGGAAGCGAAACGTTTCGGAAACGTAAAACAATATTTTCTAAAATTAAGAAATGGAAATGTTTTGGAAACATATATATATATATATATATATATCTTGATATATATGTGTATACATAATATAACACCAAACACAAAACCTATATCAAAAGAAATACTTAAAACAACACAAATTCAAAACATAAATATTAAATAGTTGAATTAAAACACTAACAATATTATATATTTATATTTATTGTGAATAAATATTTTCAAATTATTTTATTTATTCGGTTTTAAGCTAAAAAAAAAGTTTATGTCATGTTTCCAAAATGAAAACGGAGTTTCTATCGTGTTTCCAAACATACATTTTTAGAATTTGTGTTTCTATGTATTGTTTCCGTGTTTCCACGAGTTTCCGTTTCTGAAACGTTTCGGAAACGGGAAACGTACCTTAAAAAGAGTTTCGATGCAACATTCTAAGCGTAAAATTTAACTAGAAAAACCAAAATTTGCATTCAATTTAGTTCCAACAAACAATATGTGTTTCACGAAATTCTAAACATTAGAAATGTTCCAAAATTTATTTATTAGGTTGTATGCTAAAATAATCTCAGCAGATTTTTTTAGATAAAAAAAAATCATAACAATTACGTTAAATGTGATAGCTACTAAACAATATTGTAACTTACCAACCAATTCATAATATATACTAATGTTCAAGTTTTTCCATGGAAAATTTAACAAATTGTAAAAAAAAAACTTTTTTACAAAAATAGAACACAATCTCAAATTTAATTAGTCTTTGCCGACAAAATCTGTAATACAAAAAGATATTTAGAAATACCTCAAATGTTTTTTATACACACAACACAAGGCTCTCTCTGCTGCTGCTCTTGCCCAGCCCGAGCTTCGAACTCATCACACGTTGCACGTTAATGTACCATCGTAGACCAGCGAGCTACAAGAGCCAGGCACCTACTCTACAACTTTAACAATTTTAAATAAATTCGCTCACCTATTTTATCTTCAATATTTTTTTTTGTTTGTTTCAAAGCGCTTCTAAATAGTTTTTTTTTCCATTAAATTCACAAACCATCCTAGATTTCAATATGCAGTCAATTATAATAGTTGTTGAATGTTTAAAAGAATCGGCTACTCGAAATCTATAATTTGGAATTATTAATCTAACTATACACTTAGCAAATAAATTAGTTTTTCTTTCTCTGTTTTTTTTGTTAAACTAATTAGCTTTAAGTGAAACTTACAACAAGTTACAAATGGTAATGGAACTGTGTATTGTATACCTGGAATAAATGTTTGGAGCTCAACGATTTTATAAAAAGATAAATAAGTCATACTATATCCATAAATTTCATTGAATGAGCAACACTCATTTCATAGCTGTGTGATCATTTAATACACTGTAAGAAAGAAATTTAATTTAATTTTTTTTTTCAGATTTCAATTCTTCCTAATTCTATAAAACCATATCTTCTTTTATTACAGTGTCTTTCAATTTTCATCACTTTATTACCAAATTTAGTTACTTGTCTGCTGCTCCAGTTTCAAATTTAACTATTGTCGTAATAAAGATCTTATCCAATGTCCACACGGTTCATATTTTTTTTTTCCTTGTTTAAACAACTATTTTACCCCGACCATGATCTTTCAAAATATCCTCTTCAAATCTTTCAATCTCAATGACGATTTTTGAGTGAACCTAAGTACTAATCTTATACGTCTTCTTCATCATCATCATCTGTGTCTTATCTGTTCATCTTCATTTTCCAGTTTATCGTTTTCAATTTTTTAAATTTTGTTTTTGTTTTCTTGGGTTTGTCAAAATTTGTCGTTAATCGATGAATTTGATTGTTTACAAGATTACCCATCTCTGGAATCCACGAAATTTCTCAGCTTTTCCGTGATTCTTGGTGAAATTTGTAAACTTTCACAAAAAAAAATTAGGGTTAGACACACACACGATGAGTCATCATCATCGGCGAGATTCCGGCGGCGATGTAGTTCACGTGATACCCACTAACAATCCTCCGCCGGATAATTGGTTTCCCAATCTCGGCGATAGTGCCGTCTGGGCGACGGAAGATGATTACAATCGAGTTTGGGCGGTGAATCCCGATAACGTCTCCGGCGATAACAATGGTCCTCCGAACAAGAAGACTCGAGGCTCTCCGTCGTCTTCGTCAGCCACTACTACTTCCGCCGCGAGCAATCGTACCAAAGCGATTGGGAAAATGTTCTTCAAGACGAAGCTTTGTTGCAAGTTCCGCGCTGGGACTTGTCCTTACGTGACGAATTGTAACTTTGCTCATACGGTGGAGGAGCTTCGTAGACCACCGCCGAATTGGCAGGAGATTGTGACGGCTCATGAGGAGGAGAGATCTGGTGGTATGGGAACTCCTACTGTTGCTGTGCCTGAGGTGCCGAGGGAGGAGTTTCAGATCCCGTCTTTGGTGTCATCGACGGCTGAGAGTGGGAGATCTTTTAAAGGAAGACATTGTAAGAAGTTTTATACCGAAGAAGGATGTCCTTATGGAGAGAGTTGTACGTTTCTGCACGATGAGGCTTCGAGGAACAGAGAAAGCGTTGCGATTAGTTTAGGACCTGGCGGTTATGGAAGTGGTGGGGGGAGTGGCGGTGGTGGTTCTGCTAGTGGTGCTGGTGGTTCTGCTAGTGGTGCTGGTGGTGGTGGAAATAGCAACGTAGTAGTGCTTGGTGGTGGTGCTGGTGGAAGTGGAAGTGGGATTCATATTGTGAAGCCTTCTAATTGGAAGACAAGGATTTGCAACAAATGGGAGATTACTGGGTATTGTCCGTTTGGTGCTAAGTGTCATTTTGCTCATGGAGCTGCTGGTAAAGATTCCGCTTTTTGTTAGAGTTGGTTTGGCCTTTATGAATGCAATGGTTAGGACCGAGTTCATAGGTCTCCAGTGGTTAGCCAAGTTTTTAGTGACTTATCGTGTGTTAGTTTAAACATTAATCCAATGTTGCTTGATGAATGGGCTAAACGTTTTAGAAAATATTGGACGCTGAAGCTCTGAGCTGTATTTTATGACACTGCCTTCTTTGGGTTGTGTTGGTCTGTGGTTGCCATTTAGTCTTTTAGGCGTTTGTTAGTTAATATAAGATAAGAGTAGTGGAAGTTTTAATCAATGGTGCTTTGTGGATGGACTCGTGAGAATGGTTCTATAGGCTATAAAGGAGAGTAATGGATTGATTGCTTGTATTAGTTCAGCTTGCTGCAGGACTATTGAAAAGTATTTTTTTGTTCTTTTTCAGTCTGATATTGTAATGAAGCAGACGAGTTGTCGAATCTTTTAGGCTCAGGGATGAGTTGTAGGTTGCTTGAAATCTCGAAAGTGCGATAGCGAATCCGTCTTACATCTTTGAAAACGGAATCTTTATGTTGAATCTTTGATAGCTTTTGAAGTTTGAGTCTTTATGATTCGCAGAGTTACATAGATTTGGTGGAGGACTTGTAGAAGGAGAAGGCAAAGACGGTGTATCACCCAATCCGGACACAAAGCAAACAGGACAAAACCCAAAAGGACATTCTGACACAACGACAATTCTATCTCCAGGAGTTCCTCATAATGTAGATGCCAGTTACCACAGTGGAGTCGCATTGCAACGAGCAACTAGTGCGGTTACACAAAAGCCTGGGATCAGAACTCATCAGAAGTGGAAAGGACCGGCGAAAATCAGCCGGATATACGGTGATTGGATCGACGATATTGAATAAAGTTATCGCCTTTTGTTTTTACATATCGGTTAGATAACTGGTAAGAAAAATTACAACCTCCTTTTTTTTTTTGAAGTTTTTTACTTTTTACTTTCCTGGTGATGATGGTACAGTTTGTAGAGTTTGTGTATCTGTGTAATCCTTGTATCTCTTTTTGTTGTTGTGGTTGCTGTATTGTAGATTATGACTTTTAAGAAGTTGAAATATCATCTTTCTTTCTTTGTATCTTTCCTATGTTCTACCAATACCAAAAATGCATCTAACCAAATCATGTTTTGAACTTGTAAACCTATAAATAGTATGCCATAAATTTTATCATTTGTACTCTCAACTAGATTGTAAAATTAAATAAAAATATTTTTTAACTGGCCGTAAAGAAAAGAAAAAAAAGACCAAGCTTTTCTCACAAAAGACTCGCTCAAAAGTCAAAACTCTAGGACCCTTACCTTTCTCCTCATTTGTCTCCACCCCACTGACATTTACGCTTCCCACACGGCAACCATAGAATAAACCCTTTCTTCTTCCCCAAACAACCTATGAAACAAGTCACAATATTTCTGATCCGACCGTTTCACTACACGGTCTCAAAATGTCTTTATCCACGACGAACACAGAGAATTCCAAACCAGTCCACACCCTCGTTTCATCCCCTGTCACCATAGTTTTGACCGGTAGTCTTCTCTTCATCATTTTCTCCGGTTTCTTCTCCTTCTTCTTCTGTGGATGTTGTTTTAGGAAACTCATGAACGTTTGGAACAACCATCGGAACCGAAACCGCCCTAGTAACCTAATCCAACCATCTAATCAACCTGAAAACATCGGTCTCGACTCCAAGATCATTCAATCCTTCCCTGAGTATCCTTATTCGGTGAAAAATCATGGGACAGATCAATGTTCCATTTGTCTAGCAGAGTTTAGGGATGATGACACCATTAGGCTCATTTCTACTTGTAACTACTCATTCCACACAATTTGCATTGATCTTTGGTTTGAAGGACACAGGACTTGCCCGGTATGTCGGCGTGAGCTTGATGTAGAAGACCGTACATCGCTAGAAAAGCCGTTAGATATTCCCGAACTCGATCTAGTTACATCTGAAATCCACGACGAGCCTTTGTCCCAAGACACAGTGACAATCATCGTTCACGAGGAGCATCCAACTAGTACTGATATTGGTAGTTTAGAGCATACAGACGAAATCGAAAGCTATGAAAGACGAATGAAAGCATCGAATCTGCGGTTTTGGAGGTCACATTCTACTGGACATTCTATAGTAGTTAAGGCTGAAAACGAACAAGAAGATGACGATCAAGAAGAAAAAGATGAGATTAAGATACATATTGAGATCTCTGGAGAATGTCAATTTGAAGATCACAAGATGACTTTACCAAACAGGAAGTTGTATTGCGTTAGGGGAACTTACTCGGTAGGATAGAAGCCTGAGCCTGAGCCTGAGAATGTGAATTGTCTTGGTTGATATAGTCATTGTTTGGGCGGTCCAATTTTGTAATGTTTTATACTATAGGTTATAGTTGTTATACATACATATAGAAGATGTTGAATATTGTTGTACTAGTTGTACTTAAATTCTCATTATTCCATACTATACTTCAATACAGTTCATACTTTCCTATTTCAAATTTTCATTTTTGGATAATTTTTTTTTTTAAATTATTTCTATCTCTCTCTCCCTCTCCCACCAATATGTAAGTTTTTTCCTAAGTTTCTAGGCATATATTAATTCAATATTTTTTTGACTATTTCAATTATACAATATTTTTTTTCTATTGGTTGAAATTTGTTAAACAATAAATTACATTTTCAAAAAAAAAAAATTGTGTGTTTTAGCTAAAAACTCTTATCTATTAATAGAATAGAGGGGTATAATATATATGAGATAATTACGAGAAAAAAAAATGAATTTATCATATATTATACTGCATAACTGAAATAGTATAACAATAAGTATTTTATAATATAAAAATGAATTAATAAAATATCATTGTTTTTATATTTAAAGAAAAAAATGAATTAATAATTAATTAAATTTTTATATTTACAAGATAAGACCTATATTTTCCCATTTGTTAAAAAAGAGAAGTGAACAAACCGAGACTTGGGGAAATAGAAAATGGCGACGGGATCGGAAAATTCAAGAGGAATCGGCGGAGGTGATCGAACGGCGAAAGCAGTCGTCGCCGATCAGATCACACAAGCTGTTAATTCTGCTTCTAATCTTCTCCATCTGATGCGTCAATCGTCTTCTTCTCAGGTATATTATTCTTCAAACCCTTTTCGCATAGTCACCGATGAAGATCGTGCGATTGGATTATATACGATTTAGGGTTGAATGATTCTTAATTTGTTGATTAAAACATGTCGTGTTCTCAACAAATTTCTCGAACCTGTGACTCTGATCAAATCTGCATTCTTGTTAATTAAGCATCTTAGAGGTTAAATTTGGTCTAAGTAGTGAAGTGGGGATGAGATTTTTTGGTGGCTTTGGGCACAAGTATGCAATTTAGATTAGGTTTCTTTGGTTCTAGTCAAGCTGTTGTGTATATTGTTAGCCAGGTTTTTACTACAATGTTAGTTTGATGATGAAGACCTAGGAGGGGTTGATGTTGATGATATAAAATGGGGATTTGGTGAGTAGTTTCAGACGTAAAAGCAACAGTTTCGTTGTTGTTCTAAGAAGAAGATGCCTTTGATTTCATTGGAAACTCGTTTATCTCATTCTGCTATAGAAGCATCTATAGAGTTTTATGAGGATGAGTGTAAGATGTTTTATCTCTAATTTTGGAATAATGGCTATGTGCAGGCACAGTTGGCAAAGCTCCCGAAGAATCTTTTGGCGAAAGCTTCACTGACTAAGGCCACTGGACAAGTATGTATGTGTTATGGTGTAGAAGAATCAAGAATGTATGAAATAAATAATGACTTGTGTGTCTTATGGCATTTCTCATTTTCTTTTAAGGCGTTGGCGCAGCTTCCTCAAGTGATTTCATCTCTGGACGCTCATATCGAAAGTGGATTGCACAGGTTTGGATTTTCTTTTGACTTGCAAGAACTACCCTATTTTGAACAGCATCCAATTTAAATCATTCAAAACTTGTATCACTTGGAGTTGACTCTAATAGATAGCTTCAAAACCATTGACTGAGAAATGTGATGAGAGAATACTCCCTTTAATAATGAAGAATACTTGTGTTCTAATTTTTAAGTTTTTTTTTTTTTTTTTTTTTTTGTCTCAATACAGTGGTGTTCATCTGAACACAGTAACTCAGTTACTTGAAAGCATGGAAAGCACACAGCTTCGTGCTCTTCGACAATCTAATATTTCCCCTGTGGTATAAACTTTGATCTATTTTATTAACAATTAGATGTTTCTTCTTCTTTTTTTTTCTGTTACATTTTCCAGCAACTGATTGAGACTATCATAATTTTATTTCTGCGATTTTTCGTTTCTGCGATTTTTCGTTTCTGCGCATTTGAAAATTTCAGACAGATAACAAGTAGTGATCTCCAAGATAGGCACATACGGCGTCTCCTACTTCGTTGTTCATTCATCTTCAAACGATCACACTTCCCTACTTCGTTTCCACAACAGAGATAAATTTTGTGGTGGTGACTTAGTTTTCGATTTTCCTGGCGGTTCTGATTCCATAATAGCTCTGGTTGTTATATAGTATATAATCGGGGTGTGTTAACCCACTTTTAGCTCTGTGTTTTTTTTTTCAGTATTATTATATTAGAAAATCTGTTTTTTTTTTTAAACTCATGAATTAATTAATCAGAAGGAACCGAGAGTAGTACAAACCAAAACAAAATGAAATAAAGCATAACAACAGAAATAAGATTAGAACGACATTCATCCTGCAACCTCAGTTTCTTCTGCACTGTTCCTCCTCAATCCTCTCATGTAGCCACGCCGGTTCGCCTCTAGCCAGATAGGAAGTGAGACGACCATCCTGAGTAACACTAAGAGCAATATCCCTGACCAAAGAGGTGGCTTTCGGTGAACAAAGTTTAAAAGAAATCTCTCCCATTATCTGTACTACTCGTTTCATTTTCAGTAAATGAGACCGATACTTCGGCCAAGCTGACAGAGACTCTAAAACCGTGATGGCTGCACTGCAATCCGACCAAACTTCAACCGATGTGTATTGTAACACTTGAAGACTCGTAAGACACCACCAAATACAGTTAAGTTCCACGGCAATTCTGTTTTGACATTGGTGAAAAAGCATCCCTGGCATGAAGGAGAGCATTCCCTTCATGATTCCTCAACATCTAAGAGCCACCGTAGAAAGAAGACTCATTCACCCATGAACAATGTATATTGCATTACGTGATCCCCGGAAGTGGTTGTGGTTAAGTCCAAACCAAAAAAGGACTAACCCGTCGCCGAGCATCATTGAGAGTTGTTGAGAAAATAAATGTTGGTGATGTATCCATACCTCTGAGTCCTCCAAAGCTGTAGCAAGAACCACATGTGGATCATGTCGCCTATTTGCAAAGATAGAGCCGTTTCTAGTCTTCCAAAATTCCCAAATTAAAGGATCCAAGGTATCGTAGCCCTGCATTAACTGTTTAACTCTACTCTTTGCATGAGCCGTAACACATAACCAATATTCTCCACCACATTCGCAGAAAAACCTTGGCTCGGTAAAGGAAAGGAAGTTGCCGACCATACTTCTCTTGCTAAAGTACAACCAAAGAGGACATGTACCACTGTTTCCTCTTCAACTTTACATTCTTAAAAAAGTGGGTTTACCTGCAAACCATGTCTACGCATGCATTCTACAACTGCAATGGCTCCAGATAAGGTTCTCCACAGAAAAATTTGTATCCTCGGCTCGGTAAGGGTAGACCAAATATCCTATTTAATCTTATTAGCCGTTAAAACATCCTCCGATAAAGGTTCCAAAGCTTCTAACTCCCGTGAGAGGAGCCAATTTCCACTTTTCACTGCATATTTACTATTGTTTGTATATGGCCAAATATAGTTATCCTGCAGGTTCGAATCTGGAGGAAATGATCTAATTCTTGTGACATCTTCCGGGGGAAAAAGCTCTCGTAAACGTTGCACATTCCATTCCCCAGTGAGTGGACATGCAGATTTAAATCAATCAACGGCTCCTCGTTGAAAGGCCGCCTAGGTTGATCATCGAAAACCCATTTATCTACCCAAACGCTTGTACTAGTTCCATCCCCTATCGTTTTCAATACTCCTCTTTCGATCAGCTCTCTCCCAAAAGGTATACTTCTCCAAGCATAAGACAGCCTACACCCCAACTTAGCCTCTAGGAAATGTTTATCTGCAAAATATCTGCCTTTGTAGACGCGAGCAAGCAGAGATGTGGGAGAGTCTAATAACCTCCAAGCTTGTTTGGCTACTAAAGCTTGGTTAAAACGCCCAATGTCCCTAAAACCAACTCCTCCCTGCGCCTTTCATTGACACATCTTCTCCCAAGAGACCCAGTGCATTTTATGTTTAACTTCACTTTTGTTCCACCAGAATTGGGACATAGCACTATTAATCTGCTTACATTGGTGTTTAGTCAATCTGAAACATGACATGGCGTGCACCGGTAATGCCATTGCTACAGATTTCAAGAGCACCTCCTTCCCACCCAAGGAAAGTGTTTTTTCATACCAGCCACTACATCTCGACTTTAATCTATCACTGATGAAATTTAGAAGGTCTCTCTTCGAGCCACTAAAACACTCAAGAAGCCCCAAATCCTTGCCTGTTCCACCTTCTTGTTCGATGCCAGTAAAGAGACCAACCAAATTCCTCATATAAGAATCCAACCTCTTTCCAAAAGTGATAGTAGACTTCTGAAAATTTATCTCCTGACCAGACGCTTTCCCATACAACTGTAAGCATTGTAAAAACTCGGAGCATTCCTTAATCGAATCTTTGCACAAGAATAAGCTATCATCAGCAAAAAGCAAATTCTGAATCGAAAGACATGCTGGTGAGAGTTTCATTCCAGTTAATCTTCCTTTGATCTCGACCTTATTCATGATGTGCACATAAGATGAAAAGGAAAGGGGACAACGGATCACCTTGACGAAGCCCCCTGTATGGCTTGAAAAACCCATAAGAAGAACCGTTCACCAGGAGCGAGAAGGACACCGTTCTGACAAAGCTCATGATCCATTTAATATCAAAACCAAGTCGTATAAGTAACTCCTCTAAGAAACTCCACTCCACTATGTCATAGGCTTTCGACATGTCTGTTTTAATAGCCAAAATATCTTCATCACAACTTGAATTAGTTCTCAAAGCGTGAATCAACTCATGGGCTAATAGGATATTATCTGAGATTAGCCGACCAGAAATAAAAGCTCCCTGTGTATCAGAGACAATGAGGGGAAGGAAATGCTTCAGTCTGTTACACATTACCTTGGACACGATCTTGTATAAAACAGAGCAAAAGCTAATCGGCCTCAAGTCAGACATTTTTTATGGGTTCAACCTCTTGGGGATCAAGCAAATTTGAGTGAAGTTCCATTCAGGAAGAAGAGAGCCAGATTCGAAATTTTTTTGTACCTCTTCAATCACCTGAGGACCTACTACATCCCAATAAGTTTGGTAAAAATGGTCTGACATGCCATCTGCACCAGGAGTGTTATCCCCTCTTATGCTAAAGGTGGCTACTCTAATCTCCTCTCCCGATACAGGTCGCGCAAGAGCGTTATTCATCTGATTTGTAACCCTTGGTAACATGCCAACCAAAGCTTCGGAGATGGCATCTGGATTTGAGCTAGAAAACATGGCCCGGAAATATTCTACAGCAACTTCACCTTTGGACCCTTCATAAAACTGTTCTATTCCATTAGCATCAAAGAGGGACAAGATTTTGTTCTGTACTCTTCTCCTTTGTACACTGCTGTGAAAAAACCGTGTATTACGGTCCCCTCACGACACCACTTATCTTTACTCTGCTGCTTCCAAAAAAGCTCCTCCTCCCGGTAAGCTTCCTCTAACTTCCACAGTAGAGTTTTCATATAATGAAAATCTGGCCAAAGCATAACTCCTTCCTCTTCGAGCCTATGGTTTAACTGGGTAATTCAATCTTTAGAGTTTTGATTGGTAGACCTTTTTCAGGAGGAAATCACCTTCCTGCATTCTGCAATCCTCCGCATTACATATAAATGTTTTGTTTGATTTCCTTTAGTCCACCCCTCTTTAATCACTTCCAAAAAATCTGGTTTGGAGGTTTACCTTTTCTGAAAAATGAAACGTCCTCTCTAAGACATATTCTCACTGACAAAGCGCGTGGAGAGAGGTCGATGATCCGAACCAATGCGATCCAAATATTCAGCTTGTGCTCTTGGAAAAAGCTGGAACCAAGGTGCATTCCCCAAAACTCTATCCAACTTGCACTGTATCCACATCTTGTTTCGTTCTCCAGCCCATGAAAGCTTATTTCCTATACTGGAGACCTCTCGTAGACGACAATCATGTATCATATTCCGAAAAGGAAAAAACGTTGATTCTACCGGTGCTAGTCTGCCAAGCTTTTCTGAATTATCCAAGATCTCATTTAGATCCCCTACTACTAGCCATGGATCATCCCTGAAAACACTTAGACTTATTAACTTATCCCAACCTGCTTGTCGATGATGAGAAACTGGATCCCCATACACACCTGATATGTAAAAGGATAGGGATCCAAGTTTAACCTTGATCATATCAATGATTCAAGAATCTGAGCTTCATATCTCCACCGCATAAGATGCTTTCCAGAACAGAGCTAGACCTCCACTCAAGCCCACTGGATCAACAATACACGAGTGATCATACCCCAAAGATCTCTGCAAACTCAAAACGTGGTGACTAGAGTTTTTAGTCTCCAGGAGAAACATAAAATCCGAAAAATGTTCACGACGCATTTTCCTCAAAGTAGGAATTGTCAAGTTCCCTCCAAGCCTTGACAATTCCAGCTCATAAAACTCATATTTTCAGAGGTGGTTCCCCATTTGGAACCACCTCCGTTTCGCCGTGTTTGGCAAGTTTGGATGATCCTTTGGCTTCATCCACAGCCTTCCGTTTTGATGTTATACCCTCCTCTGCCTCATGATCATAGGCTGGTTGGTGCCAGATCCCTCCTGCACCCTCCTGCATAGCCTGTGCTTTCCTTTTCCACTGATTTGGTCTTCGTCTCTTTTTGCCATGTTTCAAATTAATCCCGGCAAAACCAGTAGAAAAACTAGTTCTGGATACCGTCTTTGTGATGTAGTGCGAATACAAACCTAATTTTTATTTTAAGGGTTACATTACTAATTAAAGCATTTTTCCTATTGCAAGTTTGATATTCGATTTGAAATAAAATGTAATTGATGGACATGTTTTAGAGTAATATGTATGATGCCCCATTCTATTTTTTTTTCTTTTCAGTGTAATTAAGAAAGAATGAAAACGTAGAATTTTTCTCGACTAACATTTTGATAGTTTTTTTTATGTTGGTTCAATCATATTTTATTAATTTATAATGATACTATTCCAAGAGGTATGTTTAAAAAATTAAAACTCTTGAAAATTTTAAAATTGAGATAATTTTACGAAAATATGTTAGCCTTTTGGATGTTATAATTTTATAGTTTTCCAATTGAAATTTTAATATTTACCAAAAATAATTTTTTTTGACAATAAATTATAAATACTTAGATAAATTAAAATGTATAATTGATGACTTCAATTGTCATATTTTAAAAGACTATTAAGATGAAAATGATATATATTTCGAAATTAAAAACTTGAAAATTTTTCTGTCTATTTTTGTGACATGTTATGAAGTATACTATAACATTACAATTTGAAAGTATAACATAGCAACTATTTTAATAGAGATGAAATCTAGGAGAAATTCATTTTTTAAAAAGCGTATGATAATATACCAACTTATACATGTAAGTTTATATGAATATTAGTTTATATCTATATATAATAGCAAACCTACATTTCTGTGTTTTCTTTAATCCAACGGATGAGATTAGTTTCACTTTTCCATCTAATGGTTTAAAATTATTAATGACTCCATCAGTTGCAAGATTTTTTTACTTCAAATAATCGTGTCTCTTCGTTTTGTCGTACCCCCATATATTAAAAATTGCACCTATTAATTTTTGTACCTTTTTGTTTTACACCTCTATATTTTACACCTTTATGTTTTACACCTTTATGTTTTCTACCTTTTTGTTTATTATATATAAACTTTTATGGACAACAAAAACAAGTTTCAAATTTATTGTTTTCAGAGTAATTTTAAAAATAAAAATAAAATCAAAGATTTGTTTTATTAGAGTGTTTTTATATTAACCTGCCTCAATCTCTATATCAAGATATTTTTATAAATTTGTTAGTATCCATTCCAAAAAATTGGTTTTGTTCCCTCCCCCAATTCGTTCTTGTATATAGATTATAGATTAACGAAAAGTTTGGTTTTTCTTAAATGCTCTATTTGTCTTTAAGAGACTGCTGATGTCATCTTTTAATCTAACGGTTAAAGTTAGTTTGTTTATTAATCTAAGGGCTGTGTTTTTTTTGGAAAATACATTAAACCAAAGGATGTGTCTTTTCAATTGCAACCTTTTTATTCACGTTTTTGTGAAGCATTGGTTCTCCCTCTTCTCACAACTTTTCGTTGTGCCTCTTCATCTCATTTATATATTTAATACTAAAGAAACTGTGAAACAAAAATTATTAATAGTGAGCTCTTCCAAATCTCTTTCCCACGGCGACGCCGCATACCCATTTTAATGCTTGTGATCACACTATTATTCACAAAATAATCATAATTCCACTGCCGCCAAAAAAACAGATTCAATGGCAACTATAAATAGCAACTTTAATAAGAGATATACATGATACATGAAGACATGAACCTGGGTTTGCCGAGTTCGTGTGACAGGAAACAAAACCACAAAAACGATGAGAAAGGTAGGCAACCATGTAATATCATGCATAAATTTACATGTTCAACAAAACGATTAAAATATGATAGTAACAATAATTCTCTTCAATAAAGGATCTCAACTTTAAATAATAAAACTTCATTCATCGTTTCTAAATCATTAGATTAAATTATGTATCATTCCCAGAAGAAAAAAATTCAGAATTTATTACTATTCGAACTGCAATTGTATCGCTGTGAAAAGAGGCCAAGACCTTAGAACTTCTCCCAAAGTGGGATTGACTGAAACGTAGGGGTTAGTGAACATTAATTCATTTAGTAATAGAATAGTTTTTTGGTGTAGATATGATGAATAGGCGTTGGTGTTTTGAGAAATGAGTTTAAGAAAATAGCTTGACGATTTTATCAACAAATTGCAGTTTATTATCTTTTCCACCAAACCGATCAGTCGGCAATAATATGTGTCATTGAAAAGCTTTTGTTCCTTAAATTTTTCCTTTTAACTTCTTTGAGAATATTTCGTAGATTATGAAATTATTCTAATTCTTGTATAAAAACATATGAAATTTGAGGAGTTTTGTTGGGATAGAACAATTGGCAATTCCTTCAATACATAGGAAAAAGGATTTGTAGTATTCATCACATTAGTGGCACTCTTATTTTATCCTCATCAACGCCATGTGCCATATTTAAAAGATGACTATGGTCGTAAAGAGATTATAGTGTTGGTTACCACAACAATAGTTTGATTTATTGTTAGCTTGATCTCTCATGGAATAATTTTTATTTTTTGTAGTTTATAAAATAAATTGAAATGGTTACCAAAGGGAAAACAAGAGCTGCCGCAAAACAAGAGTTGTAACCACAAATCCAAAAACGTACACTTTGTCCTGCCGCAACCAAGATGTGTTCCCTGAGTTGGTTAATAATCTTGTCACACCGAGCTTTACATATATCGATTATTAAACTCGGCCGCTGGCTATTCAATTTCCTTGAAATAAAATTAACATTTCTATCTATATATAATAGCAAACTCATTTTTGGAGATCGACTTTAATCTAACGGATAAGATTATTTCTATTATCTCATCTAACGGTTTATTATTAAAGATTCCAATAGTTGTAAGTTTTTTTTCCAATGATCATATTTCTTCGTCGTACCTCCATCTTTCAAAAATCGCACCTATTAATTTTTACAAATCTATGTTTTACACATCTTTATTTATTATTTTTATCGGATTATATATAGATTTTTATGGACTATTAAAACAAATTTCGAAATTATTGTTTACTAAGTATTATTTTGATTTTAAACTACAAGTTAATAAATAAAATAAAAGAATAGATTGATTGGAGTGTTTTTTTTTTAAAATTTTTATATATAATAGCAAATCCATTTTTAAAGGTCAATTTAAATCTAACGGATGAGATTGTTTTTAATCTCTCATCTAACGGTTTAGATTTGTTAATGATCTCAAAAGTTCCGCCTTGTTCCAGTGGTAAAGGGAGAAAAGTTCCGCCACCTGGATTCGAGTAGCATTGGCCACGGGGTTCGAATTTTAACATGGTTTCCTCCGGCCCCAGGAGATTAGTCTTTGGGCCTAGGTAGCCTTTAGGATCACTCCTGAGTTATCAAAAAAAAAAAAAAATGATCTCAAAAGTTGCAATGTTTTGATCCAACAGTTGTGTTTTTTCGTCGTACCCCTAGCTTTCAATGTTTGCACTTGTTAGTTTTTGCACCTTTTTATTTCACACATCTTTATTTTTATATATATATATACATATTTTTATGGACTTTGAAAAGAATTTTTGTTTTGTTTAGTATTGTTTCACACCTTGAAGTTTTAAAAATTCTAAGTATTATTTTCTTTCAATTTATTAATTAACATTGATTCACTCATTTTCGTTAAAATTTGGATTGTTTTATTTATTGGATCCTTCATCTAACTTTTGTTTGGTGTCGTTTTCCATTTATACCCGCAACAATCATCTCTTTCAGTTTCAGGTAATTGATTATGATTTTTAAATTTTCATAGATTTATATGTTTATATATTATAGCAAACCCACTTTTAGGAGTCAATTTAAATCTAACGGATGAGATTGTTTTTATTATCTCATCTAACTGTATAGATTTGTTAATGATCTCAAAAGTTGCAATGTATCGATCCAACAATTGTGTTTCTTCGTCGTACTCCCACCTTTCAATGTTTACATTTGTTTGTTTCGCACATTTTTGTTTAACACCTTTTTATTCTCACACCTCTTTATTTTTATGGACTTTGAAAAAAGTTTTTGTTCCTTCACTATTGTTTAACACCTCCAAACTTAAAAATTCTGAATATTATTTTCTTTTAATTTATTAATCAACATTGATTTACTCATCTTTTTTAAAATTTGGTTTGTTTTATTTATTGATTCATTTATCTAACTTTTGTTTGGTGTCATTTTCCATCTAATACCCACATCGATCATATCTTCCAAGTATTAATTAATTTAGTTAATTGATTGTGATTTCTAATTTTCATAGATTTATTTTTTAGTCAATTTGGTTGGTTGTAGGCTTGCAGCTATGAGCTCTTTCTCCCTGGTCTTTTTTTTTTTTTTTTTTTTTTGTAAATTTTGATAGAATAATGATTTAAATTTTGATTGATGTGAATATCTTTTAAAATTGATTATCTGAGTATGATTCAACAAACCTAGATTCGTATATCTTTAGCATTATTCTCTTATTATCCCTGAATTGATTTTTATATATACAAAAAAAATTATTGGTTAATTCATCTTAGTCATTATTTCTGACTCTTATATTATACCGTTAAAAAATTACCATTAAATTTCCATTCAAAATGTGAAATTAACAATGTTTGTCATTTCAAGTTTACACTTTCCCGTGCGGCAACGCACGGGGCCGACATCCTAATATATTTAAATAGAGATTTCAAAAAAAATATTAAGCTAGGTTTTACACATGTTCCACTTGAGATTTAATAATCTTATCAAATTTTGTTAACTGGTACGATTTGGGACCAATTTATTTTTTCTCTTATTAGTATATATTAATTTATATAGGTTTTGTTGTATAGAACCATCTAAGAAGTATTAGGATTAATTAGCTTAGTAGCATCATTAGGGAGTAAAAATAAAATTTCCACTAATTCTTTTTTTTGGGAGGGTAAAATTAAAGAAGCGGGAAGGCCTCTTAAGGGTGTAAGAGCAATGGTCACGTTTCAATTAGGGTTTCGATTTTAAGACGAATTCGTGTCAGTAACAAAAAAAGACGTTCATCTTCTCCGGTGATGAGAAATTCCGGTGACGTTTGAGGTATTTCTTTTAATTTTAGTGTGAATTTTTTTTCTGATTCCCTTTTACTTATTTGATTTGGAAGAAGCGATTTCGTTTGCGTCTTCTCTTTCTATTTATGGTTTGTGTACTTCATTAGGGTTTGCTCTGACCTTGCATCGTTGCTTGTGGTTATTTGTATACTTCTTCACTCTTCAGTACAACACAGACGACTTATTGCTGTTGTTTTTCTTGGCTATTGCTTTGGCTTTCCTGTTTTAGTTTTGTGCTCTGTTCTTGACAGCCAAATCTGTAGAAGCTGAAAGTTTGGGAATAGAAAGTGTGAATGGATATGTTAAGTCAGTTGCCTGAAGCGTTACTCTTGAGAATTTTGTCTTTACTGCCTGCGAAAGATGTCGTGGCGACAATGGTTTTGTCGAAACAGTGGGAGTTTCTTTGGATGTTGGTGCCAAAGCTTGTGTATGATGATAGCTATCAAAATATTGAGTATGGAAGATTTTCACGGTTTGTAGACAGGTCATTGACTCTTCACGAGGCACCAGTTCTAGATACTCTGCATTTAAAACTCGGTAAAACCTCATGTGGTAGTGGAGACATTCGAGTGTGGATTAAAACAGTAGATAAGCGTTGTTTGCGCGAGCTGATCATTAAGATTGATAGTAATAAGTCTTCAGTGGTACTTCCGGTGAGCTTGTATACCTGTTGTAGAATGCTTGTGACTCTGAAGCTAAAGAACGCGGTTCTTGTGGATGTTACATCCTCGTTTTCGTTTCCATCCCTCAAGAAGTTGAGTCTAGTATCCATGAAATATCCAGGTGATGAGCTGATCGAGACGTTTCTATCAAGTTGTCCTGTTCTTGAAGACTTGGTTGTGAAACGATGCCTAGATGACAATTTGTTAATTTTGACTGTTAGAGTGCCGTCTCTAAAGTGTTTAGTCTTGCACAATAAAGAAGATGCCGGTTTAGATGTCGGGTTTATGATAGATACTCCTTCTTTGGAGTGCTTGGAAATTTTTGATAATATGGGTGTGCTTTGTGTCGTTAAGAATAATATGACTAAGATTTCGAAGGCAAATGTTTGCTTTTCTTATGCCCATATTGAGCAGCTCATGGGTTCAATTTCTTCAGTCAAGCGTCTCTCGTTATGTACCTCAAAGGTAATATGTTCTTACACTACTACAAATTGTCATTTCTATATAGTTCTGCTATCTACATATATAAATAAATTACTGGCTTCTGTTAGAACCAATTAATGAACGACATTGAATCAATCATCACTTGTCTGTTCTAAATGGCGGGTACTCTTGTGATCTTACTTATGCAGGATTCATATCCTGTTGGTAGTGTCTTCTACTGTCTTGTACGTTTAACGCTATGCACATGTGAGACAGTGTGGCTAAATCTACTTATGCGTATGCTCAGAGATTCCCCTAAATTACGAGATCTCAAACTTGTTCAGGTCTGCTGATCTGAACATGAATTGTTCAGTTTCTTTGATAAGCTAAGCATATATTATTTCAGTACAATAGCAGTACGATGATACTTTACTTCTATCTCAGGACCATCCCCTTCGTCCTTCTGAACCACGGCCGTGCTGGAATGAACCGAGTGAAGTTCCTAAATGTCTGTTGACAAGTCTTGAAACTCTCGAATGGGTAAAATATGAAGCAACAGAAGAAGAGAAAGAACTAGCGGCATTCATCTTGAAAAATGGGCGCTGTTTAAAGAAGGTAACTATCTCCTCTGAATTCACTGACCGCGACGAATAATTTGAGATGCTCAAGGTGTTGTCATTGTTGTCTAGGCATTCACCTACATGTCAGATTGCATTCAACTGAAGTTTAGTCAAGTCCTGTTCATTAGTCAAGTTGGTTTTGTGTTTGATCTGAATCTTGTAGCTTAGTACTTGTGTTTTTCTCTTCTTAAAGAAACTCATGTTGCTCAAGTTTTGATCTTTTTAGCTCTGGTTCTCTCTGCGTACTTCGTCACTGCCAAGAATGGCGCTTTCATAATTTAATCCTCATTATAATTTTATCCTCTGAACTTGTTCTCAAATTCTTTTTTAAGGGTTCGTATCAGGCAAATAATGATAATCACACTAATTGAGAATTGAGATAGAGAGTTTCCAAACTCGAAATCAATGAGTTGTGTAAGTGCTGAAGACACTATGCGTCTAATGGAGGCATCTCACTATGTGTCTCCCTCTCCCACAATGAAAATACATGGGAGACACTATTAACAAATAAGGACCATTGAATGTGTTAATGATTAGAGACACTTTGGTATTTTCTTTAGTGTAAATCCGTCATGAGCTTGGTTAGGTAGATAAAAAGATGAGTTACATCTTCAGGAGATGCAATGGTTAACTGTATGTCCACAAAACAGAGGAAAAAGAGAAGAAAAGGTCTAGTGGATAAGAGTTTCAAACTGAAAGCAATGAGCTGTAAATGCTAAAGACATTATGCGTCTAGTGGATGTTTTGAGTTAAATGGTCAATGAACACAGCTGGTGAAACGGACTTGTGAAGGACCTTAAGTTTTTGGTAAATAAGGACCGTCAAATTTGCTAATGATGAGAGACATTCTGGTCTTTTCTGTTTAGAGTGATCCACTAATAATATGAGCTTGGTTAGGTGTTAATATCACCTATGATTATAAACTTTACTTTCTTTTCCAAACAAGTGACAAGATCTTATTATAGACTTAATTCATTATTCGGTTTTTTAATGCTTGTATATGTTTTAGACTTAAGAGAAGAGAATTGTTTCACAAAGATGGACATTTTGTATTAATTACCACTATTCCTTATGCAAATTTTTTGTAAAATTTCCTTTATGTTCATTTACATTACATAATACGTGAATTATTTTGTAATTGAATCATTTCTTTTTATTACAAAACTAGAAGTAGACTTGCGCGATGCACGAAATAACTTTATAATAATTTTAATATATCTTAGATTTATTAAAATATTTAAAATTTTATATTTCGATAAATTATCTTATGTTTGTTACTTGTTTTGTTTTTTAAATAAGTATTCTCAGTCACTTAAAATGAATGACTATTGATTAATTAAACATTAAACTGATTTTTTTTGTTAATATGAAAGACTACTTTAAAATATTTAGTTTGTATCCCATAATATATAGAGCTTTTCATGTAATGATGCACAATCAAGACGTACAAACATTTTTTACGTTGGAAAAAGAACATTGACTATATAAAAAATAAAATGCGGCTGAGCATGGACATTATGTGTTAGTTTATCCGCTTTTAACCTAATCTATAAAACATCAATATCTTCTAAAACCAGACACCTCCAATAAGGACTTGACAATAGTTTGAATTTCTCGAATAACCTCTTCTTGAGCCGAAACTCATGTTCTTCCTTCATTTTTTGTGTAATAAATTTCAGTAATTAGATAACTAAATGTAGCATAAATAATTTTGATATTTATATATTACCAGCATGCTTCACACATGCTTAAAATTTTTATTATTATAATTTGAATGTTTTAGCAATAAAATATTATAACCTTAATGAATTATACAAATTACTTCAAACACATTTGTGTTCTAGAAGTAGAATTCTTTCTGTTTCTTGATTAATTGAATTTGGGAAAGAAATTTCTCTGTTAGATATTTTTATATTTTTATCACGTATTTTATATCTATTGAACATACTAAATGCAAACTGAATTTTAGTTTAGAATTGAGTAAAAAAAATTAATATATATCCCCTTTATAATAAAACGGAAGTACACAATATTGTTTTGTAGACTATATAATTTTAATAAGTTGGTTACAAATATGTTATACATTAATGATAGATTAATTAGTTACAAATAGGTTATACCGAAAATCTTAAGGAGAATATTATAAAGAATCATATCATCTAACTTACCATATTAATTTCTTTTATTAAATTATTCATCAAATAAAATCTTTTGATATCTAACTTAACATATTAATTTGTTAACTATCATTATACTTCACCTTTCATTTTTATATATGAGTCTATTATGTGAAACAAATAAATTATCATATTATTTATTATAATTAAAAAATAGTTTTATTTCTGGATATACCATAAGTTGAATTTTTAAAAACAAATATAAAATTTTCAATCTATAAAATATTCAAGCTTTAGTAATATTATTCTTTAAATATAATATCTATTTAATTAAAAAATTTACTGAGTAAGGGGTCAAAATTTGAATATTTAAATTCAAATTTACAAAATTATGTCTTATAATGACATTCAAGTCATGATGTAGAATATACATTGTTGAAATAACTTCACATATATAACCTAATACAACATATTAAAATTTTATTTTAAAATATTAAATATACAAAATTTTGTATAAAATAAAATTTAACTATTGTTATAGCACGGATAATTATCTAGAATCATTAACAATATAAAACTTACAAAATAGATGTTTTTTTTCAAGCCATCATATTTGCATATGATTTTATTGTATAATGTTTTATCCAAAAAAAACTTTTAAAAACAATCACATAAATTATATTTTATGTAAAAATTATAATATAAATAGAATGAATTTCAACCCGTGCTCTAGCACGGGTCTTAATCTAGTTGATATATTATTATATCAAATAAAAATTGCTTTTTGTGTATATTTTTCTCTTTAAATATATATATATATATATGTTGTTTTATACGCAAAATGACCAACAAAAAAGAGTAAAATACCATTATATTATCGAGTTATTTTTTTTAGCGTTAACTGCATAACCTAAGAGAACAATAAAATAATTGTTCACCAGATCTTCTTTTTTTTTCTTCTATGTTTTTATTTTTAAAAATCATGTAATGGATGGAAGAAGAGATAACTCAAATCTTCCTACTTCTCGAAGACATTGTTTTTCTCTCTCGTTCCCTCCGTCTTTCTCTAGAATGCAATTGGGATTAGCTTAATTAGGGTGATCTTTGGATATTTTGACTTGATATAAATGTGGTAGAGGTGAGTCTTGTTAAATTTGTATTGGTGAAACTTGCACACATGGTCAAATCCCATTGCCTTGCTCTGCTTGCGGGTAAGCACTATCATCACATCATCAACAATCGATCATGACTAGGAAATAATGGAACATATGAGAAGAGAAAAAAAAGTGCATACATAGTATAACCCAAACAATAATGTTATGAAAAGAAATTAGATGTTAATTATATTTTAAGAAAATAATTAAGACTAAATTGTGTAAGAAAATAAAAACTGAATTTGGAAGAATCACATGGCTTTGGAAACCCATATCATGAGTTATATATCACCTAGACGTCCAAATTTTTTTTGACCCTAAACCCTAAATCATCGCAAAACCTTTCTCATCAGAAGTCATAATCTATAAATAAAATAAAGGACTATGGAAATGGTTATCGGAAACAAAGTTAATAAATACATAGAAACACAATTGTAATGTTAAGGAACAAATTTAAAGTAATAATATTCGAAACAGTTAATATTTGTTTAAACTCATTTTCATGGATAATACATACAAACACACTTGTATAAAATATAGCATGGGTTATAAGTAGCATAAATATTGTGACTAAGATAGAAAATCTATTAGGGTTTATGAATTATGATCAAAAACTAAAATTTTTATACTAAAAATTTATCAAATGGATCAAAAGAAACACGAATTACAACATTGATATACAAAATAGGCATTCGAAACAACATTTACAAGTGAGAATGTGTTATGTGCATAAGACCTTATTCATCTAACTCTTTCGAAGAAATAACCACATTTCACATATTCACTTCTATATATGCTCCAAAATTTCGCTTCAACTTATTTATTTCAAAACCTATAAATGTCAGATAAAGGAAAAAGTTAAATATTACAAAATTTAGAAAATTATGTGAGAGGTAGAGTATGATGTTTGACGAAGACTTTGTCTAGCTATTTATAGATAAATTTGTAGTATTATGAGAGGTTTTTTCAGTTTTTTTGGGCAAACATCATGGAAGTTATTGTTACATTTCAAAGCATAATTATACCGTAGATTTTGTCTGTATTTTTTTTTTTTGTAAAAATTTAATTGTATTGCAATTAATACATTAAAGTGTATTCATATGATGAAAGATTTGTTTTTATTTTTTTTCAAACATCATGGAGTTACATTTAAAAGAAATAATATGCAATAAATTATGTTAATGATTACTATTAAATAAATATAAATTATCATATTGTTTTATATCTTAAAATTATTTTAGAATAAACTGATTTGATCTTTTGGCACAAAAACTGTGAAAAAAATATTATACTTTTTTGTCAAAATAACCATCACATTATATTTTTCCAAAATTATGATAGTAATATTTAAATATTTAATTATCAGAAATTTAATTATGACATAATATTTAATTCTTTCTTATTTTCAAAATTATAATGTGATGGTAATTATATAAAATATTGATAAATGATACCTATGAAAAATTATAATCTTATGTTAATTATATAAAATATTGAGAAATGATTTCTATATAGAATTACTAAAAGGACATTGCATAAATGTCAATATATTTTTTTAGTATAAAAATATCAAAAAATTTAGTGAATATGAAAAATATTGTATGTACTTTTGAGAAAAATTAATTAAAAGAATTTAATAATTGAGAAGTAAAGACATGTGTCAAAAATATACGCTGCCAAATATTATCGTGTTATGCAAAGTTAGGAGAAAACCTTCTTATTGATAAATGATTTCTATATAGAATTGCTAAAAGGACATTGCATAAATGTCAATATATTTTTTAGTATAAAAATATCAAAAAATTTAGTGAATATGAAAAATATTGTATGTACTTTTGAAAAAAATAAATTAAAAGAATTTAATAATTGAGAAGTAAGGACATATGTCAAAAATATATGCTGCCAAATGTCATCGTGTTATGCAAAGTTAGGAGAAAACCTTCTTATTGATAAATGATTGCTATATAGAATTACTAAAAGAACATTGCATAAATGTCAATATATTTTTTATTATAAAAATATCAAATAATTTAGTGAATATGAAAAATATTGTACGTATTTTTGAGAAAAATAAATTAAAAAATTTTAATAATTGAGAAGTAAGGACAAGTGTCGAAAATATACGCTGCCAAATGTCATCGTGTTATGCAAAGTTAGGAGAAAACCTTCTCATAACATAATAAGATAAGATAATAAGATAATGTTGTGAACAAAAATTAATGTATATGCAAATCATTATGCATTAAATGTTGCATGTGATCCATATCAAATCTGCAGAGCCCATTTGAATATTTCAGACAAACGACGGACAAATAACTAAACTACTTTGAGTTACAGATCCGTCATTCTCTCTGATAAATATTCTCATCTTTCTAGACCCATATTTTACTCGTGTGACTACAAATATGCTCTATGATGGATGTTTTAGTAGTTTTCTCGAAGCAGAAGTCTTTGTAAACTGTGACCCTTTTTTATTGTGGAAATGGAAAACAGAATAATGAGTTGAGACAATAAAATTCAAAATAGACTTACACCATTTTAGAATGGCATAGGGACTTGTGGGTTCTTGATCTTACAAGGAATACAAGATATGGAACAAGCTATTAAATCGGAGTACTTGAAAACTATTTTTTGTGGACAACGCTTCCTACACCTAGAGCAAATAGGTCGAGACATATGATGATTGTTGCTCAAAACGTGTACCTCCTTACAGTCGTAGATCATCGATGAACCAGGCTTAAGGTACAAGTCCTTCCCAAGCATACATGTAATGTGTAGTGTGACACAACAATTCTCATAACACATATAAAACCCTTCTTTCGGATTTATTTTTCCCTCGCAAGCTTCACACCAATACGCCAAGATACTTGTTTCATTTCCATAAGATAGAGTGAGCATATGCTTATCATGCTTATACCTCACGGTTTGAGGTAACGTAGCAGATCCAAAGCACAAAGAAAAGTGGCACTCCTCAATACAATTGAACGTTTCTCTTGTGATCGAATCTTTTGAACCTCTGCAAACGTAACATCCTCGGTCCTCTCCTGGTTTAGATGTTAGGAATAAAGGATGCATATGATTTTCACGGACTAATGGCTCAGTAATTGCGGTACACTGCACATGTAGTTGAAAATAACATCCTTCTTCACTGCACTCATAGACAAAACCAGCTGTGCAAAACCAAGGACAAGCTGAATATGCTCTTTCGGTATCCTTCACAACACCGTCATAGTTCACTAAAGTAAGCAGATGTGGATGTATTGGGTGATGCATTTTGCAAGAAAAATTCGCACACGTTTGGTGGAGAATATAATCACACTGCATACAAGAGTAGAAGTTACCAAAATAGATCGGTGTGATGCATGCTTGACACAACTTATTCTCGTCGTAGTCTCTGTCCGTGTTCTCATCAAGCCTCAAATGATGATGTTCGTGACTGAAATGTTGTATGACCCCATCGCTTATCCTCACAAACGGCTCAACTTCTTCTTCAACCTCTTCTGGTTCTCCCTCAAGTTCTTTACCATCCCACACATTTCTTTGTGTACCGCATTTTGAATGTGTCGCATACAAACAACCATCCTTGATGCAAGAATAGCCCCCATAATCATTGTCGATCCTTCGGCGACAAACACCACAATACCAATCCCCCTGTCCAAAAGAAGTTGTAAAAGAGATACGATGGGGATGACGAGATATCCTTATCACCTGTGGTAAGTTGAAACACTTTTGATGGACCGCAAAGTCACAAGGGGGATATATGTAGAGGGGACCTTTTAAATGTATCAATGCACAGACGCTGCAAGTAAATGGAGTTTGTGTTGGAAACAGAGCAAGAGTATGATTGTATTTGTTCCAAGGGAGACACTCCAGCTTCCCGTCCCGCTTGTATTTCTTCCACACAAATATATGATCGAGAAAAGAGTGATATGAGCTTCTTTAGCGGCTTCGGCTGGGAATCCAAATCCACAAAGTTGACGAGATAGATTATTGCCAAAATGTTTGATACGAGATTTACACTACGGTGCCAGATGAGTGACGTTGGGTTGGTGAGAGATATTACTTCCTTAATGAGTGATACGAGCTGCAACTCCATCGGCTCCGGATATGTAGTCTTGACGAGAGAGATTATTTGAGTAATGAGTGATCTGAGCTCCAAATCGACCGGATTTTCAGAATGTAGAATATTGTAATAAGATAACATGTCATCAATGAGTAACATGAACTCCGTGTAAGAATTACGAAAGAGTAAGAGAAGAACAGAGAATGAGATAGAATGATCAAGAGAGAATGAAAGAGAGCAAGAGAGAGCGGCTAGGTTAGAATAGAGGAGAAGGAGAGATTCTCATTCCTTGAATAATAATGACCTAGTTACAAACTATTTATAGGGATACAAGGGAGTCTATATAAGGAAACTACTAGAATGTACATTTATAATCGTAGGAAGAACGGGTTCTTATATCCTAAGAAGAACACGTTCTTATATCCTAAGAAGAACACGTTCTTATATCATAATGAGAACACGTTCTTCTAACACAAGGAGAACGCGTTCTTAGTGTGTTCATGTTCACACTCCCCCTCAAGCTTAACCATTTTGGAACAGAGGTTAAGCTTGAAACAATGAACACCCACCTCATAAAAAACCTTAGTGTGGAAAACCCATTTGGGACAAAAACATACTAAGGGAAAAAGAGTATAGAGTCAATAGCTTAGGTTCTTCATCGGTGGCCTGGTTAGTTCCATAAGTCCAAGTATGGAGTGTATATACTCGCAAACCTTGGGACTCGCTGCTTTGGTGAAGATGTCTGCCAGTTGTTCAGAACTCTTGGTGTGACATGGCAAGATAACTCCTAACTGAACTTATTCTCTGACTTTGTGGCAGTCCACTTCTATGTGTTTCGTCCTTTCATGAAATACTGAGTTTGATGCAATGTGAAT